>NW_024582851.1:156583-163293 GCF_018398535.1 Haplochromis burtoni | reverse complement strand
CCCCCCCCAGGCACACACGTAGCACATCCTGCTCCTCTTTTGCTGCTTGTTTCCGTGTTTGAAGATAGGAAGTGTGTAAAATAAGTTATGTGACAAACAAGAAAAAGAGCCGCAATAGAAAAACGCTGCTCGGACATTATTGGCCTTAAATGAGAAAATACCTCACGATCGGATATCTATTTGTCTATATCAGACAGATATATGCTCATCATTCAAAAACTATTTTTTTTTAGTATTATTACTGCTACTACTAATTACTACTACTACTGCAACTAATAATAATAATAATAATAATAATAATAATAATAATAATAATTATTATTATTATTATTATTATTATTATTATTATTATTATACAGTGGGTGTTGGTCTAATAACTTTGTTAAGCACTGTATTTTTTTAACCCCGTATCGAGGTTAAAAATTTAGATAATAAATATTATTGAAAATATATTAAATTATGAAATCTGCACATGAAATTTGTCCTGGGAAGTTTGATATGAATGACTTATTTTTCTCAAACTTCCTTTTTCAAATCTTTCCTTATTTATGATGTAAGAGTTGTAAACATATTGCTCTTTGTATTCTTATTGTTACTTTTTGTCGAAACAGTAGTAGTAGTATCAGTAGTTTTGTTATTTTCATTGTTCTTGTTAATTAATTTTTGCCCCAGTCCTATTAGTTCTTTAATAGTTTTGTTCAGTAAGAAACAAGCAGCATGCTCACCTTTCTGAGCAGTTATTAATTCCTCTGTCCTATATTCTTTTTCTCTACGCTTTAATAGGCAGTTGTCACATGTGCACATACTGTTATTATTTCTGTGTTTGATGCTATTATTATTATTGTTGTTCAGCATAGTCAGAGACAGCTGTAACATGTGCGATGCAGCCAACAGCACTTGGCTTGCTGTCCAACTGCTAATGAGTCCAGAATGGCTGATATGATGTGATCCATATAGTCATTTATATCAGCAGGACCATAACTCTTTTTAAGTAAATTTATGAATATGAATGATTTCCTCTACAGCTTGATGAATTATAGAAGAATCTCAAAGCAGGGGGGGAGGCAGGTCTGCTACGCGTTCAGATCCACCCAGAATGTGTCAGCAGAGGCAGTTATTATCTGTGGACTTAATATGAGAGGATAAAGTGAAGATGTACTGGATTGGCCACATCCACGTGGGCTGAAATATGATTTCTTGCCAGCAATAGTACCACATGCTTTGTCTTGTTCAGCCCATTTAGTTTCTGAAAATATCACTGAAATGATGAGACCTGTGCCTACTTTCGCCACACAGCTAAATCACTGCACAATGAGCAGATCTGAATCTCTACATTATCTAACAGCTGGGATACATTACAGAAAAAATAGTAGAGTTAGCAGTGGAATTGTATGCTGGAGTGGATGGCTTTTGGATTACAATTCAACACTATGACCAAGATTGACTCCAGACCAAAGAGTTGGAATTTTATTAAAAACAGATCAATAAGAAAAGGAATTTCTTCTGGTGCACAAATCTACATAGACAGTGCAAATTTTAATAAATCTCAGAAAAAAATTGTCCTACTGCAAATGTTTTGCTTGGTACACTACCTGCAGTTTATTCCTTAAAAAGTCCAGTTTTGCTACTAAGTCTCTCTTATCCGCAATAACTGTACTGCTTCCTTCATTAGATGTAACCATAATATCACCCTTGTGTTTCTGCACTACTATTCCGAACCTAACTCGATCTTTGTGCATGTTGTTATGGGGGACTCCTGCTTGGAGTATTCTCTTAGATTTACTGTGCCATGTGTCACAGTTCTCCCCTCAGTGTGCACACATACACACTAGGTTGAAACAGTCTGCAGTTGCCTTCCCTGGGACAGCAGGCTAAGGCTGGAAGGAGGCCTGATGCAGGAGACCAGGCGCTTCTGGATTTAATGAAGCTCAGACCCTGCCAGACCTCAGAGAAGTATCACAATCATCTGCTGTCAAGTTCACAGATGTTTTATGGGTTGTCTTTGTTGGGGCCAGAGTCTAAATCTGCTTAAATCCCCAGGCTTCATTGGTTGGGCCAAGAGGAAGCAGAAAGGCTGTGCTCAAACTGCAGTCACCATCACAGTTCTAACCCTTTCCAACAAGCTGTTTCCACTGCTCCTCCTAGAAGCCTTTCATATTAGAACCATCACAAAAATATCAACAATTATTACCATTCTTCATTTTATTAACTAAAAATGTATGTAAAAATTTAATTGGTGTACTCAAAATTAAATGGAAAATATGTTAATTAACAAAAACTCAAATCTAATGAATACAATCAATATATAAGAAATCAGCAGACAGATTGTTAATATATTTATTATGCTGTGTTATGTTTCTTTTGATAACTATAAGCTATTCCCAGAACTGCCTTTTATTTAATTACAGGTAACATATTGTGTTCAGTGGTGTTTTAAGCAATTTAATATCTTATGAATGCTTTAGCTAAAGTGTTAACATTACATATGTCCAGAAGCTGTGCTGAGCTTATTAATTGTCCTACTAAGGTTACAGGTTAGGCAGTTGGGTTTCTAGATAATTTGTCCTATATTTAAATTTGTCAGTGAGTTTCGAGATGCTTTTAATATTATATGACTCAATAACTTACACATTAAGTTATTACATTAAATTAAGTCTAATCCCTATTTGTTCTCAGTAGCCATTTCCTGTACAACACCAATGCGACTTAGTACACTTTTTCAAGGTGCCTTGTATTTGTTTAACATCTGACCTTGCCACACATTGGTGCAATTATTCAGAAATAGAAGAAATATAAGAATGCTTAGTCGCCCTGGATCTGGAGCTCCAAAGGTGATGGATCAGCACAAAACTAAACAGGATGAGCTTGTTAATGATCTAAGGCAGTTGGGACCACAGTCACTAAGCACGGTATTGGCAATACATTGTGTCAGTATGGATTGACATTTTGCAGCACCTCTAATATCGTAGACTGAAATGTTGGAGTATCTGTGAAGATGTACAGGCCTGGGAGAAAGTACAGACAAAACCAAAATCGAGCTTTTGGCATCAACTCAACATGTTAAGTTTGCAGGAAGAGAAATACTGAATATGACCCAAAGTACAGCATCTCTACAATCAGGCATGAAGGTGAAAACAATTTTCTGTTAAGAGTACAGGAAGACTTCAGCACATTGAGGGTCAAATTCATAGAACTTCTTAGAGAACACTGAAGTTAGATCATTAATGGGTGTTCCAACATGACAATGACCCAAAAACTTCAGCAACAAAGGTGTGGCTAAAGAAGCAGTGACCTAGCCACTCCACACCACAATCCTATAGAAAAACTGAGGAGGGAGCTCGTGTTTGTTAACTAACTTGTAAAGCACGTTGTTCAAAGACGTGGCATGGGTGGGTCAAAATCATTCCTGAGATATGTGCTAACCTGAAGTATTGCTTTGCTTGGCACTCAAATACACTCTCTCTCTACACATTGTTCACTCTGTCACATGCAATTCAATTTATATTGTTTATGTCATGTGTGCGTGTTTTTAAATATTCCGCCTCCCTCCGTTAAAATACCTTAACAATTAGAGACTGTTCCATTCTTTTGTTTGTGAGCAAACTTGCAAATTGAGCAAAAATGCTTTTTCCATTGTACATTGCTGCTCTTTTTATTTTATTTTACTGGATTGAAAACATAAAATACGTTTTTGTATTACTAGCTGCTAACAGGCTTGTTTTGGAGCTAGCTGATATACAGTCTCACCCTCTTCTTCAAAGTCACTGTCAGACTATGATTTGACAGTGCTGCTGTACAATTCAATTGAATTAATTAGAGCAATTAAATTCTGTTTTAATTATATAGTGCCAAATCACAATAACAGTTTCCACAAGTTGCTTTGTACTGTAAGGTAAAGACCCTACAATAACACAGAAAATAAAAGAGAGAGAAAACCCTAACAATCAGATTATACCACACTGCAAGGACCTTTGCTTCCTATGCTCTACTCCCCCTGAGTCTCTTACTTTCCTATCTAGTGCCTTATACAAAAAAGACCAAATAACTGGTGTTTTGAAAACTCTTACTCTTTATCATCTTCCAGATCGTCTCACTCCTGAAAATACTGAGGGTTTTCTGAGCAGAGAGTATTTTCTTTATTATTAGGGAGACACACAAGCAAAGTTATTTATTTGTTGTGTTCCACCACAGAGTTACAGATATCCAGACGACAGAGGGTAAAATCAAAACGTAGGAAAGGGACAACACGCTGATGTAAGTGCTTAATATGTAACAATGTTGGGGCCTTGTGTGGGAAAAGAACGAGAAGAAAGACAAAACATACAAGTACACACAATTACGCAAACACACATAGAAAATAATAGAATTTAATTTTCTTGGTCAGGGAGAATGATAGCTTTCTACTCATCCATAGATCCCGCCGGCCTTGCTCATTGGGATGGCAAGTATAGCAACATGTATGTTTTTTTTTCCAGTAGCCTACTTCACATTGGTATTTCCTGATAATATGTGACACAGATGATATTAAGCCTGGTGACATCTGGGTATGTTTCTAGTTATGTATTGCTTTCATGTTCCAAGGTAGGCATGGGGGATAGCCTGGTGACCCTTTACTGGATGCAGGCCCTTGCCAGGATTCAACATCCGACCTATTGTTTCTTTGTTTTTTCTTCTTTTTTTTCTTTTTTTTTTTTTTTTAAGAAAAATGGTAGGGTTTGACGGTAGGCCAGATCTCTGCTGGGGAAATAGGACCACAATATTCAGCATGATTTCACGAGACTGAGCCCCAAATAGTAATATTTATAAAGTCTTGCCCAAACCCACCTGTAAACACACTTCCCAACAGCTGGATATCAATTTTCAAATATATAATTTACTTTTTTTTTTTTAAATAACTCATTGCTACACTGATACCAAATTACACAAAGAGAAATGAAATTCATATTAGTACTCCCAAACCTAAGTATTCTAGGCACTCTAGAGCTTTATGTTACTATTTTGTAACTTTCTGCATTAACAGCATAACCGTGGCAACTTTTAACTATTTATACAGTTTCAGCTATGATAATTGTATCTGTGATAAATAAGGAAGGAAATAGAGACGTATGCATAATCAGACTTTGTGTCTGTAGGAGTCATTTGGTGCAGCAGAGACAAACACAGGAACCACAGCGGCTTCACAAGCCCCTAATGGACGGATGAGACGCCTCTATCTAATGAATGCACTCATCATCTGTGTGTGTGTGTGTTTGGGGGTGGGGGTGGGGGGCTATGGGTTTATTACAGGCTTTTGGTGTTGCAGCCAAACAGACGCCCCTCTTTTTTCAGTTGCAGTGTAGAACTGAAGAGACACATATTTTAAACACATGCTGTTTCATCTGCTTTTATCCCTCAGTCTCTTTGTCTTTTGTCTTTTCCGTCACAAACTACTAACTCTGAACCTCCTCACATTTAAATACATAAGCCTATATACCAACATGGTAATCAAACTAAACATGTTCTTAATATAAAGTAATTCTTTAATATTAGTCTCACCATCTCAAGTTTGCAATTGCATAAAGAAACAAGAGACAACAAACCAAGCAAAAAAAAGGACCAGGGCTTTAAAGAGTCTTTAAGGAGTCAGAGTGTGTGCATACATTTTCTAGAAAAAAAAAACTCCTGTGTGTCTGTGTGTGTGTTTGTGTGAGTGTGTGCGTGACCTCTTTCATCCTTACTCCACCTCTGTGATGACGTGGCTTTATTTTGTCTTAAAGAAACATGTCTTCATATAAAGTTGAGCCATGTGGTCTCATAGGTGACGGGCTATGAAGAGAATTTTGTGTGCACTGAGCTTCAGCACCTTGTATTACACACACGTGGTGTTCAGGTCCACTGGAGTGTGGAGGTGCTATGTCCTTTCACCATTTTCTCCTCCGGTTTGTGTTTGTTTGCGTGTATCCTTTCATGTTTGCTACACCTCTGTGTTCACGTGGCTTGATTTTGTCTTGAAAACGCATGGCTTAATATAGAGTTAAGTCATGTAGTTCTATAAGAACGACTTCTAGAACTGCGACCTCCAGAAATGATTGTTCCTTTGTCAGGACAGTAAATAGTGGAAGTCAGAGTAAGGGCAGATAATTATAATACTATTGAATCTCTGCCCCAATACATCACCAGAATGTTATCGTTCACCAAAACAAAAATAAAAAATACAGAATCAATGACACAAGAGGTTCACCGGACTGACATCAGAACATGTTTTAGACAGTTGGTACAACAACATGGAAATAGAATCTACAGAACATGGCAGACAAAACGAACAGTCATCTATATTACAGTAAAATGTAATTTCCCGAAAGGACAACTCACTCAACTTATTCCAATAAGACAAGGTTACTCACTTTATATACAATAAATAAGAAATATTTCATATCAAGAAACTTCTCTTTAGTTTTTTTTTTCCTGTTAGCATCCCCTCTGACAGATTTAACACACAAAACGATGTACGACGAAATGAAGTCTTTGAGGCATGCGCAAACCATGTAAACATTTGTGTAAATAGAGGATTTGTTAATGCTTCGGAGAAACGGCAGGTTTCTCTTCTTGCTAAAAAAAAACAAACATCTGGCCATACAAACCCATTATAATTTTTGTAAAAAGGAGTAGATGTATTGTATATGTATTTTGGTTCACACACAACCCCCCCCCCCCCGCCCCCCCCCCCCCCC
>NW_024582851.1:153960-156563 GCF_018398535.1 Haplochromis burtoni | reverse complement strand
CTCTCTCTCTCTCTCTCTCTCTCTCTCTCTCTCTCACACACACACACACAAGCGCTCGCGCGTGTTGTTTATTTCCCATCCATAAAACTGCTATGGGACGCCATTTAAGTATACCGACACTACAAAAACGCAGTCCGGCTCTACAACACGGCCTACTTATGTTTTAACATCCAAATCAATATCTTCGAAAACACTCGAAGATATAAAATCTGCATACTAACCTAAGACTTTTTTTTAACTTTCTGTCTGTTGCTCTAGACTTAAACTTGTAATGGGACCTGCAGACATGTATTTATTTTCAGCTTTATTTATTTATTTTGATTGCACCAAGTTTCTGGTAGTAAATAGAAACCAGTGTTGCGCACGCATTCAACACAATTCGTTTCATGAGAGAGAATGCCTTGCATAGCAGTTGATACACGACAATTTATAAAAATAGAAAGGACTTGGAAAAAAGACTGACGATGGTAAGCAGAAGAACGTTATATCCTTGTTTTCAGTCTGAAATGTGCACAGCTGAGCTGGAAGTTTAATTTGATGGAAAGGGTTGGTTTATTAAATAAATAATAACTGTCGTGAGTCCTCTTCTTAACTAACTCTAAACTCTTGTGACGTCAGGCTACTGATCAGCCGCCGCCGCAGCGCATGAGCCACCCGAAAAGCAAGCCGAATGCCGAGATCCCAGGGATAGACAGACCCGATGGTCAGACAACCGGAATACAAACGGCTATTGGCTGCTTGTATCAGCTTCGACTATCAGGCGCTATGTAATCAAATCCTGCCAGAAAGAAGAGTGGGTGGGGTGGGGGAGTACAAATACAAACGAACAGCAACGCGCTTGCGTGCGAGCTGTGCGTGCTTTTCGTGCTTGTTAATGAAATCCCATTTTCAGCACTTCAGCACACACCTCTGGTGTCAACAAACAATCAATCAACTTTCTGCACATTTTATCTTGAATAATTTAATCCGATATCAAATTGCATTACTGTATAATAATTGTTAGCTTAATAAGAACTCGGTAGAAAGTAATGGCAACAAAATCTTTGAATTCATCAATCTATTAGTCTGATCCGAAGGTTTACACTGAGTCAGTCTGAGTGCTTTGAAAGATTGGCCGCCGAAACAAACTCAATTTTTTTACTATCGCAATCGCCTAATAGGAAATAATCCAGAAGTTCCAGAAAATTTCCAACTCTGAAAATCAGACGTTCCTAATACTTCAGCTGCAGCGTCATATGTGCTTGTTTGGGATCATACTTAGAGATTGGCATCACGTTTGGCTCACTCGGAATGTTAAAAGAAATTGAAGCAGTGGATGTGCATGTACATTTTTGCAGTTCTTGGGAATGTGAGATGTGTGTGTGCATGCATGCGTGTCTGAGCGTTTATGTCCTGCTAGTCCTTGGATTGGTCCTTATTTTGTTTCTTCATTTTCATCCTCCGGTTCTGGAACCAGATCTTCACTTGCCGCTCTGTCAGATTGAGTGCGCGCGCCACCTCATGTCGCCGATCGCGCGTGAGGTACATGTTGAACAGGAACTCCTTCTCCAACTCTAGCGTCTGGTATTTGGTGTACGGACAACGTTTCTTTCTGGAGGAACGAGCATGAAGCCAATTGGCCGATGGGTCATCTGCAGGAAGAAACGACAGAAAAAAAATCATCGATTAAAAAATGGAAATTGATAATCCATGCAGTCACTCTAACTCTATTTTGTGTTCACGACATCTTGAAGACAACACTAGACTCAGCAAATGACACTTTTATGCACGTTATTAATAACACATAATTTGGACAGAAGTAAAACCATGGCCCTTTTATATGGCATCACTTCAAAGCCACGCGGCCTTCTTTCCATGAATACCCTCCAGTATGCAGATGAAAAATAACAGCGGATTAAAGGGGGGGGGAAAAACAGAAAAAGAAGAGAAAAGAAAAGAAAAACTCGGACTACCAAGCTGATTTCCTTTTTTTCTTGTTGGTTAATTTTTAAAAATTATTATTGAACTCATTTGTACCTCACATTGGCTTCACGCGCCATTCAAGGAGGCAACTATCGATAACAAGAAAACAAAACAAAAAAGCAAGGCAAAGTTGAATGCACTAGGAGTAAGCACTGTCTCTATATTTGCAGCTTAATCTAATTTTATGACAAAAAGAAAGCAAACACACAAACACACATTGGTGAAAGTGTTCTATCTTTTAGTTTTTTGTAAGGATTATGATTTGAATAGAGCGCTAAATCCATCGCTTGTGTAGCAATTGTTCCTAAATTTCCTAGCTGTGGGAAATCTATAATCCAGAAAAAAAGGTTATCCTTTGCTATTCATTAAGCGTACTGAGATTTGGCTCTTTTGAGTGCAGTAGCAGAAATCTGAATGAAAACTAAATGTTTTTGTTTTCGATGAGAACATAATGAATTTCTCTCAGTTATTTCCCTCGTTGTCTTTGCATCGCCTCCTTGTTTGCCAGGCCACTGTGCCCCCACCACCCCTTCTTCCCATCACCACAACCCCGTTTATAGCATTCAGGACAATGTAATTAGCCTTAAATTCTCGTTTGGCAGGCATGGGTTTGGTTTGGGGCTCAAAGCTATGCCCCCCCC
>NW_024582851.1:122738-153940 GCF_018398535.1 Haplochromis burtoni | reverse complement strand
CCCCCATCTCCACTATGAGGCAGGTTGTAAAGGTTGTAAGGAGTCTCCCGGCATCTCAAGTTTCTAAAGGATAGTTAGAGATCAAAACAAAGCCCCCTACTCAATTTTAAACCCGTTGATAGTGCTTTTGCCCATCTGAAAGAAAATTGCGCATCCATAGCTCGTTCTGGTACATTTCCATTTTTATATGTTCTAAATAAAATCTTTAACCAAGCGCAAGCATTTCCTGTGGTTAGGTCAGAGTCTTCCTCCATTAAGTCAAACCAACAAACGGAAACGCCTAGCAGTTAGAATAACTAAACTTTAACCAAGAAAAAAATACATCCAATGTTATCAAGTCAGGCCTTAAAACTCCAAACAAGACAAATAAAAACTCAGTTTTAAAAGCCATAAAATGCCATCAGCAATGATAAAAATGTGGGACGCACAGGGGAAAACAAGAGCATGCTGCGATTATTTCCTTTAAAGCTGCTGTTCATTCGTTGCAGTGTTATTTGATTTTATTTCATTTAAAGGAAATCAGAGAGACAAACCACAAATGAAGTCTAACCATCAGTATGACCTGGAAATAGTTACTCTTTCTGAATCTTTCTGATTCATCCTTGCACCCACCAGCAGGTCTCCAGCAGGTGCTATGTCCTTTCATCATTTTCTCCTCCGGTTTGTGTTTGTTTGCGTGTATACGTCCTCCTTTCACGTTTGCTACGCCTCTGTGTTCACGTGGTTTGATTTTGTCTTGAAAACACATGGCTTAATATAAAGTTAAGCCATGTAGTTCTATAAGAATTACTTCTAGAACTGCGACCTCCAGAATAGGTTGTTCCTTTGTCAGGAGAGTAAATAGTGGAAGTCAGAGTAAGGGCAGATAATTATAATTCTATTGAATCTCTGCCCCAATACATCATCAGAGTGTAATTCGTTATTGTTCACCATAAAAAAAAAAAGTTAAATCAATGACACAAAAGGTTTCCCGGACTAACATTAGAACGTGTTCTACAAAACGTAAAGAAACATGTAAAGAAACATGAGGTATAACGACTTGGTAATTAGAATCTACAGAACATGGCAGACAAAACGAACAGTCATCTATATTACAGTAAAATGCAATTTCTTGAAATGACAACTCACTCAACTCATTCTAATAAGACAAGGTTATTCACTTTATATACAATAAATAAGAAATATTTCATATCAATTAACTTCTGTTTAGTCTTTTTTTAGTCATTTTTTCCTGTTATCATTGCCCTTCCCAATTTAACATTTGAGGTGGCTGCTCCTCCCTGAGACTGTTTCTCCTCCTCCTAAGTGTGGAGTTTGTCCTCGACACCATCACTAAGTGCTTGTCATATAATCATCTAAGTAATCTTGTAGGGTCTTTAAAAGATAAAACACCTTGTGATTACTGACATTCTGATCTGGATCCCATTTTATATTTATGTAAAATAAATTGTTTTAATAATTAGATATCAAGCAACTCTTTGAGTTTGAAATGAGTAAATACAATAAGGATATTAACTCTCCTGCATTTCATGGTGACATTTGCAATTGGCTTGAAGTTGACCTCTATTGTAGTTTGCCACATCCATATTGACTTCCTGATGAAGGCTCTTTGGGTCCGGTTGGTCTTGTACAGTTCTAAGCATTCCAGGATTCATGTGTGAGCCATTCACTCATAGGCTTTCTTGTAGTCAGTCCAGGTGGTGCATGATTGGTCAGTCTCATGTTGCAGACAATGACTGCCCTAGCTACCAGTAGCTGGTGTTTTGCCCCTCTGATGTTTCTGCCAGTTCCTGTCTGAGGTCGAATAATTTATTGAGCCATATGCCTGTTCATCTTAGCTCCTATGATGCCTGACACTATGGTTCATCTGTGCTGCCAGAGGCTCATGGAATATAGTTAGCTTTTTTAGCCAGTACGTATGAAAGACGCTAAGGACTGGTACTGTCCAACTCTTCATATTTGAAACTCTTGAGATGACTGGTGTTGTGAACTGACACTGTATATAACCAGTGGGTGGCATGATGGGCTATGGCCGTCATTTGTATGCAGTCTATAGTAATCTTGCAATGCTTGAAACTCTGGATTTTGAAGATGATTGCATTATCTAGAATCTGTCTCTGCTTGGATTTGACAGAAGATATAATTTAGGTTTCTCTTGTGTTCTCCCTGCAAGTTGAATTATAGTTAGTGGCCATTGTCAGTAAATATGTCCTTAATACCTTCTGGAATTAATTTCCTTCAACAAAAGCAGCATGTAGAGGATTTATTTCAATGCAGAACAAAATATTGTCCAGTAAAGTGATGAGGCTGGTGGGAACTAGGGGGGTGAGAGCTTTTGTCACTGTAAAGTGTGTGCTTTGCATTCCCTGGGTGTATATTCACCTCTACGACCATTCATTACCCTCAGAGCTGTGCCGTGACGATGGCTGTCACCCAGGATGACAAACCGATTGAGGAGTGGGAGAGTTTGGAAAGGGCTGAGTTAGTGTAGACATCTTTTTTCTAATATATGGGAAGTCAGAGAGTATCTCAATAGAAAGAATAAGGCTGGGGTGGGGTGTTGCTTGTATAATGGTAACCCTTGCTTGTATGTTAACTTTAAGTTTTCTGTAGGTTACATCCACATAGTTGCAGAAGCCTGGTGTTCATGGACAGGCGCATGGATGAAAAGATTTACGTTCCCTTAAAGCTGCCTGCTATAGCCCATGGCCCTGCAGCTGATGTTCAGTTGTTAGCATGTGGGTCTTTGCCTAGGTGTGTGTGTGTGTCTACTTTGATGAATGCATGGAAACAGCAACTGAAACAGTTAAGATAAATATCCCATCCAGTCTCTTTTTCTCTGTGTGTCTTCCTCCCTTTGCAATTTCACCCTAATAGTTCCAGAAATTGACCTCTCATATATCCCAAAGGCATGTTATTACATTTCCCAGAGTCATATTTTATCCCGCTCCCATACTTCCCCATCCCCATCCACCGCCAACACTTATACCCCATCTCACCAACAGCAACACGCCAATTAATGGGGTTGTTTACTCTGTGTTATAAGTTAATAAAGTTCAAGGTAATAACTTTGTCAGCCTGCTTGGCAGCAAAAGCAGAAGCACAAAGACTGGAGTGTAATCTTGTGGTTTATTCTGGAAAGCAGCCCAGTGCCAGCAGCATAAAGAGAAATCTGTAGCTGTAGACAAGCGTTAACTGGATAGGATGTTTTCAAAGGTAGCATTCCAGTGATGTTATTCACATGGCGACCATTTTAAATACTCAGCCATAATCTGAAGATAGACTACATCATGCAGACACTCATTTTTATATATTCCTCCCTGAAAACAAGTTAAAGAGGACAGGTACAGTTTATTAGACTGATTTCACAAGCAAAGCTAGTCTTAGGACCTGGCTATCACAGCATGTTCATTTTCAGATCTACAAGGTTGGATCGGGGAAACAGTCAAGTTTTTCATGTTGATTAAAAAAAACTGTCCAGAATGTTTCTGTGGTTGACGACACATGAATGCCAAAAAGTAAAACTTTTTCAGAATTCTTCCAACACCAACCATCTGTTCAAAATTCCTTATTACTATCAAATAGGGGAGGAATTTTGCCATGCTGTAGCTGACACATTTAAGTATATGATGTCAACATTTTCAGGGGAATCTGGTTACTGTGGAGGACTGCATTGTTAGGCATTTATATGTGACCACTTCTATCTGGTATAAGACCCAGTGTTACGTGAATAATAACAGAAAGTACATTTTAATGTTCTAATTTCATGAGTACACAATATGTAACATGCCTGTTTGTGAGCTTTAGAGGTGCTGAAAATTTTATTTTGCTACCTTTGGAAATTAATGGCTCCTTGCTTCCCTGTTTCCAAGCTAAGTTAAGCTAATAAACGTAATATGTATCCTATATACATAAACATGGTTTCAGTCTTCTCATTTTACCCTTTTCAAGGATGCAAATAAGAATGTCCCTAAAATGCCTAAAGATGTAAAAGAAAGTTATTCCAAACCAAAGAGTTTTGAAAATGACAAATGCAAATCACCCAGTGTGTTTCCACCCAAACTGCTTTACTAATTACAACAAAAAAAGTCGTGACGCCACCATTTTGAAATGTCCACGTTATGAAAAAGAGAAAAGGCTTTCACATGCTGCTTAGTATGGCTCCCACTACCTGAAACATTAAGTCACTGCAATACGGACACAAAGAGAACACAAATCAACCAGAGGAAAAAAGTCTCTATGGCTGCTTTTTGAACCCTATAAGACAGCTCAGAGAGAAACTTTTTTTCTATTACTCATTCAAACAGGGGAACAGAGGAACTCTTCAGGAGGAGCACCTTCACGAACACCACGGCGCTACGAACGGAAAGTCTAATAATTCAGACTGGAGCCTGCTAGCCTCCATCCTGTCTTTAGACTAGCTCACTGTTCTGATGGATAGCGTGCTCAATCGCAGTAATAAGCTGGCTGTGCATGTGTATGCATATGTATGTGACTCTAGTGTAGTATTCGTGTATATATACACTAAACGTGAATGTGTGTATACATGAATGTGTGTTTCTTTGTGACCATTTTTTTTTCTTATTAAGGCCACAATAGAGACAGAGGTCTCCCGCTCTTTCTCGCACACTGATGTTCCGACTCCTCTGGTAGATTTGTCAGGAAAGGGAAATAAACTCCGGCGTCAGTTAAAAAGAAATTATACATTCATTTGAATCTCTTTCTAGGGTACGGTTTTCTTCTGTCCCATCCAAAAAGTCAAGAAACTTTGGAAGAGAACTGTGAAGAGACCCAGCATATGACAGCTCAAATGCTGTTGTTAAAAAAAAGCAAACAATCAGAAAAAACACAAAGGAACAAAAGCACATAAAAGAAGAGGAGAGAAAAAAGACCGTCCTGCACTTCTCAAACTACCAACGGATTTATAACAAGATGACTGATGACTGTGATTTGTGGAAGGTATTTTTACATATACGTTCATATAACCACCAGACTACAGACCACAATAAGGTTGAAGTATTACACAGCAGGAAAGGGTGATTTTAACAAAGTTACAATTCAATTAGCTGTTTGTTTGATGCTTTGAGATTAACCTGATTTGAAGGCTGCAGTCCTTTATATATTAATGGGTGATTTCTTTTAAAAAGTAAATAAATAAATAAAACTCGCTAGTACATAAAGAACACACAAAATTAAATTAATTTAGGATATATATTCATTGTGTTTCACATTGTAGCTGGCAAAGCTCGAAGCCATTGAGGAATTTACATGGGTCTAGGTGGGACGATTTATACACGCTCTGAGAAGGCAGAGTGCACGTCCTGACTGTCCAGCTCTGATGTGAGTCTAACAAAGTGTAGCCAGACTTAGGCTGACTTAGAGGCCTCTGCCCCACAGATGCTGGCGGCTCTGCGGCTAGGTCACTGACCTTTCATGATTTTTAAAAAGAAACCGGGTTCGACAATCTGGTTTGTAGTTTTTGTCTTCTTCTTCCCATTTATAAGCGTACAACTAACAAGAGAAACGGTAGACGCGCGGGGCGTGGGGGGCATAAAAGGGGTAATGCGTAAATGCGAAGGATTGGAAGCAGAATGGTCCAGAGACAATATCTTAATCTATCTCAAAGAAGATTTGGTCTTTTTGAAACAGGATAGTAATGCGTATGTCAATCTGAATGTAACACAAACAAACTACCTTCTGTGATTTCTGTCGGGTTGATAGATTTAAGGACGAAGAGGGAAAAAAGTGCCAAATAGGCTAGAGGTTTTCCAACTGTTAGTCTTAATAATCTTTCTTCCTAAATTGACTTTGAAGCTTTTTGGACTCACCGCCCTCCCGCGCGCTCCAAACCTTTTAACGTGTATATAATACGTACGCATCATTTGCGCAAAGCTGTGACAAGCTTTTGCCAGACGGTCAACACTATCGTAAGCACTATGAGTCACTTTGACGGTCTCTTTTGAGGCAATACCAGGGTCACCTTTAAAGCAAGCAACATTATAATACAGAGTGTTGCTCGTAATATCTTTAGCTAATTTAACAGCTTTAATAAAATCGTATGCATCACTTGCTCGTCACTGACACATTTTTTAAAGAACTGTTAAAGTCTGAAACAGTTGCGTCCCATAATCCATTTAAAAAATGTTACTACAGGCGCCAGCTGCAAATACAAGGATGACATGAGCCAAAAAACACAGTAAAGTTAGAGAGCAGAGGGTGGGAGCACTTCGGCCTCTCCAGTTCTTTGTTCTAGTTTTATGGCGGCATTAAAAGCATTTACAATCACCCTCCCTCGTCTTGTTCTCTCCCACTATCACGCGTTATTTCCTGCTTTAATAACTTACTTTGATCCAGGCCATCTTTGTCCTCATTCCCTTCACTAATGTCCTTGTTTTCTTCGAACCCTGTTCCCTGGATGGCGGCCGAATGGTGGCTAAGCTCGCGCGCTGCCGTGGACGCTGACTCCAAGATGTATGTTGTGGGCTCGTGCTGATGCTGTCCCATGATTTTGGATGCGATTTCCCCACCGAGATGGCCAAGCTGAGGCTCCAGCTTGACCTGACCCGTTTGGCCCTGTACCGGACCAGACTCAGAGCTCCGCGGCGCACAATCCAGCCATGATCGTATGTACCGTGTGTCCGCGGCGGGCACGTGCTGCGCGGGGATGTAGGGATGGTAGACAGCGGGGAGGCCACTGGCTCCGTGGTGTGGATTAAATGGGCTCCATGATGACGAGAAGACTGGAGGCTTGGGCTGGAAACTGCAGGACGGATAGGAATCGGGATGGGGATGCTCCGTGTGCGCAGCAGCGCCACCCGGCAGCCTCCCACTCGCGGACGCAGCGGAGCTCGAGCCGGAATATTGGGCGCTAGGAAAGCGAGTCTGGGATGAGAGTTCATCGCTCTCGTGACTTATGATGGAGTCCACGTAATAGTTGCTCAAAGTCCCAGAAATGGACATTCTCGGGCATTATCTGTGAAACGCCTCGAGTTCACTAAATAGAAAACAAGACAAGAGACATTACGAGATTTCCTTCTTTTGCCTCTCTTTCTTTTTCTTCTTCAATTCTGTGCTTTGGTAGGTTGCCCCCTCCCTTTCTTACTTCGTCTCTCTGCCTCTCTATCCCTCCCCTAGTCCCTTTCTTTCGAAACAAAGTGCTACAGCCCTACAGCCTAGCACTGTGCACGGGGGTTTGTCAAGTCTGTGAGCGAGGCGAAAAGTGATTGGCCGGTTTTTTTTTCTTCTAACCTGAAAAAAAGCGTCAATGAAGCGTAAATCACGCATGCACAAGCCCCCACCCCCTACCCCAGATAGATGTTTATATGCAATATGCAAAATTAAGGCTATTTCCGAATATCTTGTCAATTTATTTACTGCTGCTTTCGATCTAGAATGATATAAAACCGTTAAATTATGTTATGTCTGGACTGTATGTATGAACTGTAAAGCAGAGACAATGGTTGACAAATAAGTAGTGCCAAATGAATGAAAAAAAACCTAAATCAATTCCTGGATCGAGGAGTGTGCTTTTAAAATACCAGTAGTATAAGTGCCAATAGTCCTCCACTTAAGGAGAGTTAACACAGATATTTTCTATCCTAGACAAGATAGGCGGTAAAATTCACACCTATGTGTGTTTTTCATCGTTTACTTGACTCCTGGATCTACTTGGCAGCTTCTCTGAGAATTCTAGAGCGTTTTTATTGACAGATTAACAGCCAGTTGTGTTAACGAGCGCCATTAAATCGGGTCCTGCGTGGTTAGGTCGCTTGTCTTTATAGCGCAAACTACTTCAACTACTTTTTTGAGTCTGTTTAATACCATAATAAAATCCTAGATCGTGTCGGCTGCTTTGGTTTTTATTGAGTTGATATATGGCCTGTGGTGGTGCGGATTGTAAACGCAACTGGGGCTGTTGAATCTGTCCTGCTACTCCGGTACAGGGTACTTTACACTCAGCGGTCAGCCTGCTATGGATAAACATAACTCCGTCCGGAGCGCAATGAGGGCACCGGGAAGAGAAGCTGGAACGGACTTTTGTTTCATGGAACCGGTGGTGACTTCTTTGGCTGAATTATTTGGGATGAAATCCGCCGGTGTGCTCGAAACCAAGAAGCCGAAGAGCAGCTGCAGTCTATGCTGATCGGAAGTCCTTACATTTGACTTGCAGCTGACCTGCAAAGTCACCGGGCTTGTAAGTCTTTGCATTTATTTATAATTACAGACTTGGAGTCTTTGACTCGTTCAGGAAGTCATTCTAGTACTCAAGGGTATAAATCCGGACTGTGCATCGTGTATGGAGCTAACAGTTATTTACGACAATTGAATATGAAAATACAGGTTGCTTGTTATTAAAGCTGTTATTTACCAGGTGAAAGATGGACTATAGCGCAGCTTTCATATATGCTGAGGAGAAATTATGACTTGTACGATTCTGAGCAACGGCTGGTGAATGTTCATTTCAGGAGAAGAAATGCAAATACAAACCCAACAAACCTATAGTCCTTCAAACATGACTGGTGACTCTGGCGCACAGTTTGGTATTTGAGCTTGAATTCACCACATTCCTCTGAGCTTTTGTGTTAAAGCACTCATTTACAGCTTCGTTTGAAAATCAAAAAGAAAAAGAAATAAAAATATAAACTGTATTAAAAAAATCTAGCTGTTCATGCTCAATCAAATATGTTCTAGATAAAGTTACTGTGACCCAGATCGCTTTTATCCACAAGAACAAGTAATGAGGTGCGTAGTGAAGCAGTGTAGCACATTGCCACATACCTGCCAATTAACCGGACAGTTCAAATTGTTAAGCATTAATTAGCATTATTTTCGATATGTTTAGAGTAGAAAAATACATACTGTTTTGCAGGCATAAATGCTAGGGATATTTTTCTTTTTCAGACCACAGGCTGTGGGTATTTTAATTGTCGGTGGGCCTCCGCCCTGCAGGGCGTTCTGCCAACTCGAGGAGTTAATTGGAGACAGTGGTGCTGAAAAAGCTAAAAGAATTTTTCTGCAAACCACCTTAAATTTCAACATCTTCAGTGGTATGACTAAAGAGAGTTTTGGAAAATAACCTTCATAGACACACAAACAAAATCCAACACCGTCATGCTCGTTTTGTTAACATTGCCCATACCCAATTAGATGTTCTCTTCAAGTATCCTGTAGAGACAATATTTCCCATCTGACATGGCACAGATTGGCACAAAAGCATGAAACAACTGGAAAGACCAAAAAAAACACAATTTCACTGCGAAAACTGAGCATAATGAAGTACATGTGCAGAATTCAGTTCAACTTTTATGTTTTTTATCCATTTCCAATATCTCAAATTTTCTGTTTTGTGTGTGTTTTTTTTTTTTCTGTTTAATATTATCTTAATATCGATCGCAGGAGTCATTTAGTGAGAATGAAGCCAGCTGAGTCAATTAAAAAATAAAGTGTAAGAAAGCAATTTACATGCATGATGAAGATGACTTTACTTCATGCATTTCTCTATTTTCAGATATTGAAATTGAAAAGAAAATGATCGCAGTGTGCCGGATATACTAAAGTGAATATTTTTAAGTAAACCTAGTTTGTTTTACCCACAGTGAAAGCTCCACAATTACATTGTTACCAATTACAAATTAGATCTAAAGTTAAAGGTATTTTGGCTGTTAATCATAATAAAGTTAAAATTAAATAAATGTAGTCGGTGAGAAAAATAACGTGAACTTAACAATTTTCTAAATTATTTTGTCGCAAAACAAAACCAAAACAAAATAATAATAATATATAAATGTAGCATTGACACAGCTAAAATGTCATTATGCAGATATTTAATATTTGAGAAAAGCAGCTAAAATCATCGACTGGGATACATTTTTTTTCTTTTCTTTTTTAAAGGTAAATATTATTTTTAAATTGCTTTTAATTTGTTTTTAGTTTTACTTAGATAAAATATATTCATTAGCCCTTTAATCTGATTTTTTTTTAAATCAACTAGTCCCTGTGGTATTTGTATTTAATTTAATACAGAATCGGTCGGTTAATTGTTCAGTCGGTTAGTTTCCCTGGGTGAAAGAGGTCTTAACATTCTGTCTCAGGAACCTTTAATATTTAAATATTTAATTTCCCCTCATACTGACATTTTTTTCTTCATCCGCTGTTCCTTTTTTTCCTAAACGGCGGAAACGTTTTGAAAGGAGCGCAAAATAGGCAATAACATACATTTCATTATCTTCTGAAATAGAGTGAGGGTCTCAAGTATTCTCCGTTGCATTAAAAGAAACATAATAACTTTTTTTCCTGGAATATGCATAATGAGTTAACACACATACAGACATCGTTTCCTCTTCTGTTCAGTTCTTTCTGATATTAAACTGCATTTTCTATTTGGTTTGTAGAAGTAGTCTGTTTAAATAGGCATGCATCACGTGGTCACATTAATATTTTAGTGTAATGTAATTAATATGTTTTTGAATTGAATTTCTAAAAATCAAGAAAATCTCAAATATTATGAACATTGAGTACAAAACCAGAGGAACAGACTGTTTCAGTGTTAATTCTACAAGAAAAAAATTCCCAAATGTGATAACAGATACTGCAAAAATTAAACTATCAGATTAACACTGATGCATGCTTCTGGTAAAATAACTGCCATGTAATAAAGTCATATTTGTAGTGGAGGTCAGCGTTTACCACTCCAGTAATGGCGGTGTAATAATAAGTCTAAAAAATAAAATAAGATAATAATAAATAATTAAAAGAAATCATTAACACTTACTCATGTGATTTACAATGGCTCATTTAGGCTTTATATTCTTATTAAAGGTAACGGTTGTTACCTTACAATAAAACCTGCTGAGTATGATAACCTGGGTGATTGATGTGATCTATATATTTTAATAACGACCACGTGGCTGAACGTCGTAGATCATCATATTTCTCAGCTGAAAAGCTTAAGGAGGCTTTCAAAGGATTCAATACGTCCTATACATAACCCCCCATTCACCTATTCACACAAGCGGTTTTTTATGCTTAAATCTTTCTATCTAACACTGATAGATGCATCGGACAAACTTGGAGTTAGTATCGTGCCCATGTTTGGCATACAAACCAGCAACGTTAGGATGACTAGATGACCGCTCTCCCGCCTAATCTACAGCCACAGTGAAGTCAGTATTAATCATTAGTTAAGCAGCAGGAAAAAAGTAGAAACATATCGCTATGCTGGACGGGCGACAAGTAATGTCTGGAAACATCTTAACTATAGTACAGCTGCTGATAATTCATCTTGTATCATTTGACTCAAATAGGGATATTGTTAATAAGTCCACGATATCTTTTACGTTTAGGCACTTCGTTGCTCTATGTAGGGATGATAGTCGTGCTGCTGATGTAATTACAGTATCTTAAAAATCTACAGGAGACCAAAATTATGGGTCTGTTAAGGTGGGTGCAGAATATAAAAAACAAAGCATTTATTAAACACATTAAAATGATTTATTTTATTTTTTGCCTGGCTTAGTAATTCATGATTTGGAACCATCACTACAATCATTCTTTTATTGAGAATAGAGATTTATAAATCTTAGTTAAATTCATGCTTTTGCTAACATTTGTTCTACAATACATAGCCTCAGAGGACAGTTTTTGCCAGCAGTATTGAAATCCTAGACAATGTTTGAATATGAATATCTCAAAAAAACTATTAAAGCATCAATCTTTCTCTCACCACAAAATTAAATCAGGATCTGTAATTTGTGAGTATTGGCTAGTTAAAATGTGGAAATAAATGACTAAATAAAACCGCCCTGTAAAGTCGCATATTTTAGCACACACTAATAAAATT
Source organism: Haplochromis burtoni (assembly GCF_018398535.1). Lineage (NCBI taxonomy): Eukaryota > Metazoa > Chordata > Actinopteri > Cichliformes > Cichlidae > Haplochromis > Haplochromis burtoni. The sequence continues at coordinate 142,101 of NW_024582851.1, read as the reverse complement.
AAACGAAATCACATTGCAGAAGACAGCTAGTGGCAATTTTTGAATAGCATATAGTTGTATTACATAATAACGCAAAGACAAAAATGTAAAATACTTTTTACCATGAATTTCTTCTAAAAAGAGTTTTCAAATCGCACTTTATTTATAACTGATTATTTTAATATAAACATATTTTTTTATTTTTCAAGACTCTGAAGGCATGCACATTGCCCTGGAGATGTCTTATGCTGCACATCCTTTCCAACCCTCTCTCTGTCTAGTTAATCTATGGAAGTCCTCTTCTCCTTCTTTAGTATCCAGCCTCATATGCAAATCACTATAATCGCTTTCCTTTGCCACCCATAGCTTTACTGTATGCCTTGCCTCAGAGTACTCTTGTCTACTTTCTTTATCTCCTTGACTGTCCCATTTTTTCTTTGTTCTTCCTTTGAGTATTTTCCTGTTCTTTCTTATTTCACCAAGTCTCCTTGTTCTCTTTCCTGTATCCAGAGGGCACACCAAATAACTTCTTGCCAGTTTCCCCGTCACGTAGTAAGTCTTCCCCACCACCGAGAGCCTGTTTCAACTCCTGTCTGAACTCTGTGTAACATTTTCTTTCTTCTGCTTCCACCACTTAATGCTTGCCTGGGCCTTCACACACTTCCTTTGCTTCATTTCCAAAGTCATCCTACAGATCACTATGCAATGCTGTCTAGTTGCTCTCATGATTTTGGGTTTTCGACTCAGTTTGTAGACTTTTGAATTCTTCTTTATCATTTTATTCTCCATTTGGTTCTTAGTTTGCTTATTATTGGTTGACACTTGCCTAGGCATCTTGAGTCTTAAGTTCTTTGGCTCACTTAATATTCTGCTTCAAAATATTTGGTTTAGTCTGTTCCTATTTTTTCTTAGTCTTTCCCTCCTTGTCTCAACTTGTCTGTCAATATCTCTGTGTTTAGTTACATCCTGTTTTATTTTGTTAACCTCTTGACTCATTTCTGTTGTGCTTCATTTTGCTTCTCCTATTTTGTTAATGTGATTAGTTTCAGCTTTTTCACTATTTTGCCCCACCCATGTTGCTTTTGCCTGATTAGCCTCTGATCTATCTGAATCCTTTGTTAGTCTGTTCTTGTTCTGTTATTCTGATTGCCTGCTGATCTGTTTCTGCATGTTTTCCCTGTTGGTTTTCTCCATGTTAGTACTTTGCTTATTGGGCTCTGTTTTTTTTCCAGAAGTCTCAGCCTCAGTTGAGATGATATTTTTGTTTGTTAAATATATCTGCAGTTCTGCTCATGGGTCCACATTCTCCTTAATTCCTTAAAGCTACATTTGCCCCTTGCAACTACGGTTTCATATCTTTTTCAGATTGTACTTTCTGCATAAAATGTGGTCCACTCTCATGCAACATGCAGTGTTTCTGTCTCTCCTTGAAGTATGTATTGACAGCTATTTCCATCATTTTCACAAAATCCACTTTTCCATTTATTTATTTTTACTTTTTTGTGGTAGAACATAATCACCAAATGGGATGATGGGTTACACCACAGCAATACCACATGAAGAAGGCTCGTATTTACAATCATTTTATCCAATAGACTTTATTTAGTGGGACAGGACAAAGTACCTTTTTCTGTTTGTTTTTTTGTTACCAGCACACAATAAACAGCAGCTACAACTAGTGCTAGGATGTGCTTGATTTACACCTCTTTTCAAGCTGGTGGCATGCGGCTGGTGTGACTCAGGCAGTTTCAGGTTCCTGTGATCTTAAGCATACAGACCAACAACTTGAAACAACTACATCTCACAGCTCCTGTTTGAATCAAGAAGCTTTATGAATGACAGCAGCAGTGGCCACCAACATTGAAAATAAAAGAACTCCAATTTATTCTGGAATCTCAACACACAAACTGAATAAAACTCAGTGAAGCCAATGCCTAATTTTTAAATGCAATAAAAACTTCTCTGAAGCTTTGGCATAGGGGAACATTTTAGGGCAACTTGGAGATGGGGCTTGCAATCTAAGATCGAAAACCTTGGAAAAACTAGTGAACAAGGTAAGCTCTTCAGACATATTTGTACGAATGCAACGGCAGAGGGGAAAGTATTTCTTCCTCGGATCAAACTAGAGGATTTTTTATTTCAAAAAAATATAAAATATAAAAATGTTTTTTTTTTTAACTACACTATAGAGCCACTTACTCGTGCCTTTTTTTTTTTTAGTTTTACAGCTTGGCCTACACACTATCTTGTGCAAGACATTCTGCTTTTCCCTGGATTGAAATGTGCCAAAATTATAAATTAGTTTTACTTTTGTGCTTCATATCAGCCTAAACTGTCAACTCACTTGAGTCTGAGTCCTTCTTGAATCTGACACTGACTCCACTCAAACAAATTTCATATTACAATACTATAATACTAGAAGAACTGATGGTCACACATGTAACAATAAATAAAAATGCAAGAAAAAAATGTTCTTTAATATCTTGCTATGTTTACTTGCAATATCCACTGTGTCAACTTTACACACATCTGTTCTGGGCAAGCATGCAACATGCGACAGCATTCTTTTGTGTGACTGTGTTCAGAATGTAAATCCATGTTAATTGACAGTATTTTAGCTGTCACGCAAGTATAATAACTCCCTTAGGGTTTTTTTGTGATAGGTTCAAGCCTTAGAGTATTGCCTTTTTCTGGTTTTGATCAAATTTTTTGGATTGTGTGTGGTTAAATCCAGCAGTAGGAGGTCAGCCTGCTGCCATAAATCATGTCTAACAAGTAAAATCCATTCAGCACCAGGTTGCTGCTTGGCTTAATGAATATCCAGGTGCGACTTTGATATGAAAAAAAATTGAAATCATGTCTAGGGTTGGTTTTGTAGACTAAAATGCATGTAAAAAAAAAAAACATACACAGACAAAAAGTTTCAGTTCAGTCTCAGAAAATCTGACATGAGGGTATTAAAAGAGAATGCAACAGACAGGAAGAATAACAAAGCAGACATTCCATAGGGTAGAAACCTTCCTTTTGGGTGTATTTTATTGACCACCAATAGACAATAAAAGGCAATTCGGCCACCATAAGGCAATACTCTACCGTAATATACACAACGTGTACAGCTGCCGCCTGTACTTTATCTAGCCACAAATAAACAAGATGGATAATTACCCCTTTGTAAAACATCAAAAGTGGCAAAGAGAGAGAGGAAAAGGAAAGAGATACTTAGATGAGCAGGGAGGGAGTAAGAGCAGATATGAAGCTTGAGACAATGTGGTGGGACAGAAATGTTGCTGTCTCAACATGGCGCCTGCAGTCCTGCAGCTGGGGAACTGTCCTTACTGCCTCCTTTAGTAAGCTCTTGTTTATTTCCTTCTGTTTCTCCACCCTTCTTACCCTGCACTCCATGTTTGCCATATTTTCCCAGTGAGTATTTTGCTTTCCTCAGTGTCTTTTCTTTTCCTCCTCTCCTCTCCTCTCCTCTCCTCTAATCTCCTAAAAAATTGATGGGCGCTGGTTGTTGCAACAGCATGTGTTTCTGATTAAAGCTCCACACTGGAGTCTTGTGGATTGCTTCTCATGCAAAATAATGTGACCCAGGGTGTCAGATTTAGCCTGTAATGAAACAGGGTAATCTTTATGTTGAGGAAAGCACATCCACTTTTGACTGCACTATTCTATTATGTTTTTTACATGTTACTCCATCATTTTTTACAGTTTTTCTCAAATGTTAAAACACAAAAGCCAATCCTGTAACCCAAATGACCAGTAGTCTAAACACATTTACTAAATGTAGCCACCATATTCCAGTACCATAAACACATGTCACATGAAGACACAATTCACAAAACACAACCCTCTGTACTCATAAATCTAAACACATTTTTCCTTGCTAAAACACATGTTGCAAAACAACTCTGCTCATATTCTCAAATGAAAGCCCATGTGATGCAAAATGCTTGCCACAGTCACCAATCTTTGAACACAGGGAACACACCTGGCGTCATTCACTACACACAATGACTCAAAATTGAAGACACTTGTTGCTAATGCTGTACCCACATGTAAAAGCAAGTTCAGAGTGCACAGTATGCTGAAGATTCCAAACAAACACAATGGATGAAGGCAGAGTCAGGGGAAGAGGAATTTGATGCAGAGGAGGGAGAAGAGCTGGCCCTGGAAGAAGAGGAGCAGGCCAATGAGGAAGAGGAGTTCAAATGAGAGGAGGAAGAGGAGCGACCAACGAGGAAGAGGAGAAGGCCAACATGGGAGAGGAGAAGGTCCAGGAGGGAGAGCAAGACAACCTCGCACCATCATTACGGACGAGATGCGAGCAACAGCTCAGCGACATGATGCCGCACAGTGATTGTGGTGTGTGTGTGGTGTGAATAACGTAAATAAAAAAACTTCACACCCTGTTCATGTTTTCAAGATTACTGTTGTGTGCAATAGATTCTGTTTTTGCATTGAGTTGTGTTACAGTAGTGTACGTACATGCAGGATTTTCTATAGATTTATACTACTCATATGAAACTCACAAATCTAAATGCCTAATCCTCTGCAGAGATCTACGACGATCCGTTACTGTATAGTTTCTAAAATATGCATTGGCAGTTATGAAACAAAGAACCTTCTCACAAATTGAGCATTGTGTTTTCAATTGTTTTGCTGTAGTGTGTAATGCTGTGTATAGTGTTTACAGTTTTGACAGCTTCGAGCTGCTCTCTTGGTGTGGGAGTTTGAGTTTTGCAGTGGGAAGGTGTGGTTGTGTTTATGTAGCTTTAGAGAAGGGTGTTGTGTTTGGACATTGGGGGACCTGGTGGTAATGTTTGTGACATGTGTTTTAGCATTTGAGAAAAACTGTATTATAATAATAAACAAAATTTATAATAATAATAAAATAATAAGAATCCCAACTGGCTAAGCAGATTGGATATTTACTGTAAGGTAATATTTTATACTTGACCTTACTTTCTACCATCTTAAACCCTTAACCCAGATAAGTCAGGAAATACTTTTTTAGTATCTATGAAGAGACCACTACATTACTGGAGCTTGCCAGTTATAGTGAAAATGCTCCTTGAGCATGATGTCATCCTGAAGTTGTCTTATGAAAGACTTAAATACAGTCCTTGTGGAACAAACCATGTTGCTAAGAATACATTTTCTTTACCATTAACAGTAATACTGGTGATGATATCACTAGTCTGATGCGTTAATCTCTACTTTGATTGTAATAATTTAATGTAATAATAAAAAACAAATAAATGAATACAAAAAAACAAAATTTCAAAAAACAACAAAACTAAAACTACAATTGATGTTAAATATTTGTTACATTTGTAAACTGCAATATCTTATTTTGTTATTTTATAGACATTACATATGTACTCAGAGCAGTTAACACAAAAATTTGTACAATTACTGCCAAGCTGTGCTCTTATTGTAGATGATGTGTGTCATATGTAAACACTGTGATCACCACTCATGCTCAGCTACTTGGGTGCTCAATAATATTTACCAAAATTACTTAAAAGTCTTTTTTTTCTTAAAACACATTCTTTCTTCTTCAACAAAATTTGAAGTTATCATGTCAAACAGTGTTTTAAGATGCTTAGTGAATAGCCTGCCCAAGTCTCTATTTAATTGCATTTTGTTAAAATGCATTTTAAAATTACATTTCAATACAGCTCCCAACAGAGATCATAATAATTAATTAATTCAGTTCAATTCATCTACAATACAGAGAAAACCCCAACAAACAAACGGCAGCCATCTGTCTACAAATAGTTTCGAAACACTTTTACAATATGCTGAAACAGATTCAAGCCCCACTTTTCTGTATGGATGTATATATGTGTGTACACTGTACAACCTCATTAGTTCCCAGAACTTTAAAAAACTATGCAAACTCATTGCCTCAAAAAAACTAAGTAAAGCCTACTTCAGATAGCTACATTAGGACAACTTATTCATTTCAAGTACTAAGAACAACTTGTTGTTTCTGGCTGTGCAATACTAATTGTTTACCCACTGACAAACATTTCAAGTTCTACTAAATTAAAAACAATTTGTAGTAACTTAAAAAAAATCACATTATGTTTTATCATTCTTGAAATTTCTAGTACAACACTTATATTAATATAACACTGAATGTAAGTATGATTCAAAAAGACTAATTGGGTTTTTAAAATCAGCCCAACTTTTATTTTCAAATGCAAAAACGCATATCAGCGTTTTTGCATTGGACACTGTTCTACTGAACAACAAAGAACTACATTGCCATCGTTGTTTCACTGTAAGGTAATAATCTTACAGTGAAACAACGATAACAAAGTATCAGATTTAATTATTGTGAAACTATGTTTATACTCCCCATTACTTTGTATTGCAAGTTACATTACTTATATAATCAAAGTTAAATGTATTTATTGTTCAGCCACAAGTGCAATCTCTAGATCAAACAACATATTTGTTTTGCATTCAAACACAGAAGCTTGTATGTTGTAATATTTTAAGGATGGCTTGTTTGCAGTCCTGGTATTACTGCCTGAATGACCATCATGGATTTAGGTGATCCTAATGTAAGTGCAGAAGAAAGTCTTTAACATTGTCCCAACTTCCCTGCAGGTGACCATCCTTACTGACCACACCATCTGTGATGGAGGACTCATCTTCCCTGGTGTCAAAGAAGACAAGCAAACAATCATATTCTTTAGAACACCAACTTATTTGCTTTCTTAAAACATCTTTTATTTTTATTTTTTTGCATTTGCTATAGAACAGAACCCGATTTAGACAATCTCAGGTTCTGTCCCCACTGGAGAGGTGACATTTAATGTCCCGCTTGTCAGTCTGGATACCCCTGACCACCACCTGACACACAATAATGTCATAAAATCATATTTTTTAAAAAGGCTATGGAAACACGGCCAATAACTTTTCATCCTGGTGATCTGCAGAATAAATCAGGCACAAAACAAAGTTCACTGTTCAAAAACTTGCAGACTTAACTATACAGTGTAGACCCTCTAAACCAAGTTTGTGGGATATGATCTTTCAAAAAATGCAGATCAAACTGTCCTTGTTTGCATTTACTTATTCAGCTTGTCCTGTAGAATTTATTTAAGTCAACAGTAACAGCATAGTGCAGTCATATCTCAAGTCTAATAAGAGAAGACAGGAAAAGACCAGTAAAGAAAGAGATATTGGTTTTTTTTTTTTTTTTAAAAAAACAGCTAAATAAAATGGATTCATTACATGCTTGTTAAAAGCTAACTTCGAATATATAAAGTTTCTAATGAGAACAATAACCAGGTAAAACATGTGACAGTGTTTATATTTAACATAGTCAACTGTGACTTTAACGCAATTCTTTAGAAGGACAGGCTAAAATTACTTTATTTTCTTTTAACTATAAAGCCAAACTAGACTGATGCATGATGCATGTTAAAAATAGTACTTCCCATATAAAGGGCTTTAGTTGGAAAATTAAAAATCTAAAAATAGTGTACGTTCTTTAAACTTTCCACTCTAAAATAACACACTATATCTGGAAAACTGTCCCATGTTTTTAAAAAAAAGAAAAGGTACAAGCTTCAGCCATGGAACCAACAGAACAGATTTAAAGAAACTGTTCTTAAAAAACCATGCTAATGCAAAGGAATAAAACAATGGTCAGAAGTCTGTATGTATCTAAATATAGGATTTATGTTTTTCATAACTGATTCTAGTATATTTTTCATATATTCATCTAATCTAAATTAAATATATAACTTTAGGACCTTACATGTGAGCCATGAGTTTTCTATTAAGTGTTAGGTAACAAAACGGTAAACTAGACAAAAAAAAGAGAGAGAGAGAGAAAACTAATAGAATCTAAAATCTAAAGAAAAGAAGCCCTCAGGTTCAGTTAGGCACACTTACCTGTAGTTTGTGAAAAAAAAATCAGTAGAGCATTTTAGTTCTACACTACACTGGGGAGTGGTTGCATGCATGCTGGGACACAATGCGATTCGATTCATGTCCCTTGAATGCAGGCAAACACAGCAGAATACACATACGAGTCCAAATAAGCACTGTGTGTGTGTGTGTGTGTGTGTGTGTGTGTGTGTGTGTGTGTGTGTGTGTGTGTGTGTGTGTGTGTGTGTAATGTTTATGCACATATGTATACAAACAAGACACTTCACATGTTCCCTGTATTCATTATTTTTTCAGCTCCGAGATTTGCAAGCTCCTCTTCTCCCACAGTCCATCGGACCTGAAACAAAACTGCAGCTCCAGGTATGCTCTGCTACCTGAATTCTCAGGTTCTGAAACTTCATCGTCGCCTGGCTGGTAGGTCGATGTTTATGTCAATTTCCATTAGGCGACGCTGTTGAGTCAAGCACTGGTAAAACAAGTTATCCACCTCCACTTGATCGGTGTCAGGACTTGATCGGGGCTCATCTGGAGAAGACTTTAAGGCAACACACATCGGACACATGTCAATGCATTAATCTTTTTAATTAATACTACTACAATACAGCTTTCAAAAGCAGGAAATATCATGTAGTGACTTTAAAAGAAATACCATTCATCGTTTACAGTTTTTACTGAATGCTTAAACCCTAACTGTGATTCTTATAGCACAATTTCTAAAACTATTAATACGTATAGCAAAACCACTCACTGAGTTTGCAAAACTAAAAGCACAAACACTGCTTTGCACTAAGTTTGCCATTTTGTAACACACACTTTGCAAAATTGTGGCTATCCACAATCCACTGCACAGCACTCTTTTTGCAGAACTGTAAACACAACTCACTGCTTTACACTCAATTTCCAAATGATCAACACACTCCTAGCAAAACTATACACATTTATGGCTATTGTATCACTGTATTTATTATCGGACCAAACCCTTTCTAGGCACAGTCGAAACAAGGTAAGAAACTATGAAATAATACATTATTATCATTATTCATACTACTTTAGTTTTAGTAGCAGTAGTACTAGTAGCGGTTGTAATACAGTACATGGGGAAAACAAAATCAAAAAGTTAAAATCTAATATATTTACTTTGTATGACATTTGACGACAACAATTAAAGTCTTCTGTAATAGAGTACAGTGTTGTTTTAACAAACAGGGAGAATAAACTCTGGGAAGAACTTTGAGTTAATACTACTACTACTACTAACTCAGCACATTATTCAGTGTTCTTATAATGCTTATGCCAAACGCATCAGCCTAAGATACCATCACAATTTAACCGGAATAACAGGATATCATTTTATAGTAACATCAGTTTATCTAATGTTACAGATGTTATTTGGATCGACAGTCGTACTTACCAAAACAACGCTTATCGCAGCATAAGAACTAAATAAAAACTTAAATACAAAATATATGATTGTGTTATTATGGCTGTTAGGATCAGACTTAAGCGAGTTGAGGAAAATTAACGAATATGTGTAGACGGATTCCAAAACGGTTCTCGTGTTTCCTCATCTTTCTGATCTCGTCATTTAGGAACGTGTTGGATGCCCGGAAGCGTAACATGTTGACGATTTCACCTAGCGTAAAATGTTACGCCTCGGGAGTGAGAACGTGTTGATTATTATTAGGCTACAGGATATGTAAACTGTTTTACAGTCACTGATCGACACCCAGTCAGAAGTATCAGTATAGATCATAAGTATAAATGGCAGAAAACTTTAGCATTCGCTTTCTGTGGTACCGGCCACCTGGATGCACACTTGTCACAGTGTGTGAAACCTCTGGTTTGAACAGTGATAATTCACAATAATGTCCCCTCCATTCCGCGATTTCTGCAAGACATGTCTTGCTCTTGCTCTCCTGCACCCTCCAAGAAGTACAGTAGATGTGTTAGAAGCTAGAAATGATAATTAATAAATAAATGAAAAAGAATAATTTATTGGTTCCTTGAAAAAGAAGAATCTACTTCCTGAATTAGTAAAATTTAAAAACAGTTAACAAGAGACAACAATAGAGTGCGTTTTGGTTCACAGAGGACTTTTATATTATTATATTATACTTTTTTCCCTTCATTTTACCTGTTATGGACTGGGTCTTACATGGTTATTACTACTCTACCTGCACTCAAAGTGCTATATAAAACATGCCACATTCACTCTTACAAACACTTTTTTTTCTATTCATAAGTGCTTCTCTATTTAACATTCAGACACGTGGCATCCAGACTGGAGCAGGCAGAGATCGAACCACCAACCTCGCGAGCTACAATCAGCCGCTTGTTAGATCTGTCGGCATTGCATTGTTGCCTTCCTGGTGGCCAGCTGTATGCGGGAAGTGGGTAATTAAATTCTAAAGAAGCAATACATCCATTTCAGGGAGAAAAGTAGTGGGGGAAATAAGTTATAATATGCGTATATTATATAAGTTATTGTATTTCTAAGTTATTCTCTCATAACAACCAGCCAGCCAAGCGACACGGAAGTTAGAGTGTCACCTACCCGCCAGAGATCCCTTAGCTACACCGTGTTTGTTTCTATTTAGCACACCTTCCCGAGTGCCCTCCTCTCTCTGAATTAATTTATCCCAGCCCTTCTTCTGCTACGTCTATTCATTATTTAAATCTTTTCTTTCCTCCCCCCCCCCAACTTTTCTCATTTTCTAATTTCTCTCGATCCTACAGGTTCACTCTTCCATACCGTGTTCTTGTGGGCCGCTGTCCCTCCACCAGGCTGTCCCATCCAGTGATACTGCTTTTTCTACGGCTAAATTCGACCAGAACAGAATGACATGTTATTTCTTTATGTTATATCCGTTCTCCACTCCTCGTCCCTCTTCCTCTTCTCTTATGTAATCAAGCAGCCGTCGTATGTAGCAGTCATTCATTCTCACTGGAAGTCAAGGTCTGCGTTTGTAGTGAAGGAGGACCTATCTGGTTGTAGTTTTAGATGCCCAAGTCACACTCCTGGAGCGGACTACAGTCCAGACTACAGTCCAGAAGCGGACTCGCGGCAAACGTGAGAACAATGCATGACGAGGAATGTGTTGGGTGACTACCTGCGCTGCCGGTTTGCCTCGCGAGTGATGTGGGCAGGTGAGGGCGCCATGGGATCGCTTTTGATGGTATACTGCAAAAAATAAAATAAAAATATAATAAAAAGGTAAATATCCCACTGTAGCTCATCCGGCAATAGCTCATCCAAAAAAAACCTGTGTGTGTGTGTGTGTGTGTGTGTGTGTGTGTGTGTGTGTGTATCGTGTATGTATATCTATAGGTCTATGTATACATATATGTAAATTTAGAAACACACACACAAAACCTCCAAGATGGATGAAACAGGCATGACAGAGAATAGCTTAAAAAGGGGACAAAACAAAAAAGGAATGTCCAACTTTTATGAAAACTGGCATTTCTGATCAACCAGTTCAGTATGAAAACATTGTAGTTAACTTTAAAATTCTTGTGAAGTTGACTGCAAGCTGCTCCGGAGGTTGCCTTCATCACTTCACAGTTCACAGTCGCAGAGATATATGACCCGAAACTTTCGATGGATCTGAATGAAAACGCCAGGTTGCTGTAATCAGAAAGAGAAAGAGATTGGTAGTCTAAACAAATTGCCTAGGGTCCACCAAACATTTTCCCCCAGGGATCTTTAACTTGTTAATCCTGCCATGATCTCACCTGACGGCACGGGACGCTGTAGCTCTCTCCTGCCATTGATACCGGCTCGTCATCTTTATGCACAATCTAGAGACGTTATCGTAACGGATATTGAAGATGGAGAGAACACCGGTGATTTGATTTCCGAGGTGGCTACGATGAGGGCCGAGGACGGTCCATTACACAGTTGATACATATTGTTAACTGTACACAAACCTTCAGTGTGCTCTATAGCGAAGGGTTTTAGAGGGAGAGGCATGCAAAGGGCAGCCAATGACAGTTCGTGCATGCCACGCTCAAAGCGCTCGGAAGTTCTGACGTAATTTTCTTATATATTATTAAATAATCTGCAGGCTTCATTAAATATTTTTGCCATATTTTCATATTTCACCGTCGTTTCAAACAACAACCAATCGTGTTTCACTGCTTATAAGCGGGCAGGAGACTGAGGCGAAGTCGCCCCGACTGTCAAGCTGCATCCAATTACTGTTGCAGCCCGTAGTGGAATTTCCCCACCGAATACAAGTGTCTAAGCTTGTGTAGCAGCATGGGTCTTCTTTTAAGCTGGAAACATGGCACACACAAACACCCACACACACACATTTCAGTAAATGCTGACATTTCTTTTTTACCAAAAAGAAATGTCAGCATTTATTGTCCACAGATTTTGTAGATGGTGTTTTTAGAACCCTACAAAAAGACTCCACTAATCAAACAAAACATTAAGAGCAAGTACTTGACGAGAATGGGAAGGGAAAACTCTATTTTAACAGGAAGAAACCTCTGGCAGAACAAGGCTCAGGGAGGTGCAGCCATCTGCCACAACAGTTGGGGGTGAGGGGAAGAAGACAGAACAAAACCACACTGTGTAAGAAAGCCAGAGATTAATAATAACTAATGATTAAATGCAGTGTGATGTAGAAAAATTTATCAAAACTTACAGAATTGCCAATAATTCATAAAAACAATAATATACAACTTTCAGAATTCATGGATATCAATCACTCCATCAGCTTAAAATATACCTTTTTGCTACTGCAAACACAGACATGCAGTGGTTACTTGAAGCAAGTCTTGCTAAGGCAAAAGTATTGTTTTTCTCCTCATAAAAACATTTTCTTTCTATATATATCCATCTACCTCACAGCTCTGTTGCTGTCAAACTGTGCTGGCACATCTACAGCATTATGTGCTACATCTGCTATTTACAGCAAATGACAAGTATGTGCATGTCATGTCCTTAAGAAACAGGGAAAACAATCCAGCAAAGAATGAACCAGGACCTGGAAGGGATGATGTCAAGAAGCCATTCTTAAGGCAGATAAACAGATAAAGCTGGTTTGAGGCTGCATTTAAATAGTAGTGTTGGGAATCTTGTAAAGTGTAATCATATTATGAATGTCGAAAAGTGCCATCAGATTTTGATACACCATGCAATGCCATCTAGGGAATGGCTGGTTGGCACAGGTTCATTTCTTAGCATGATAATCATCCCAAACATACTGCCAGTGCAGTACAATTATATAATTATTGCAGTAAAGTTGTAGCTGAATAGAAAACCAAACAATGGAACACTGTCATTCTCATCATTAATGAAGCAGTGTAGGATCATGCTTGACAGAGAACAGCACAAAAGGTAGCCAACATACAAAGAAGAAATCCAATAATTCTGGAGAAGCAACTTAAAAAAATCACAATAACGCTTGCCTAAAAAAGTTCAGGCTCTAGATCAATAAATACACATGGTCATACCAAATATTAACCTTAAATCTAGTTCAAATTGTATATGTTCTACTTTCATTTATATTTGCATCTCTCACCCCCAACTAGTTCTCATTATTCTACTAAATATATAGAAATGAGATGTGGCTCCAAACTTCAATGATTATACAGCATATATCTTAATGACTTTAAAAACAAGAAGTGGGTGCACACGTTTGAAAAATAGCATCACCATTCCTGAAGAATCTCTTTGATTTCTGTATTTCTATTTCCCTGATGAGCATCGGTAATAAATATAGATTCTCAGACATTTTGTTGCTTGATTTTTTTTCTGTCTACAGCAAATGACTTAACAACAGTTGTTCTATAAATGTTGACATATATGATCCTAAAAAAGGACACCCAGACTGTGCTTCATATTAAATTTGTACTAAGCTAAGCCTATAATTGTGTTTTATCATAGCCAATATAGGCCAGCTGGACTCAAATGCTGGACTTGGAAACTCAAAGTTCAGTTTTATTTCCAGTGAAGTCAGCAACAACACACTGCAAAATGAGGGAAGCAGTGATCAAAGGGTCCATGGAGAAAAAGAGTCTAAACATCCAGTTATACACAAGAAACTCCTCTCAACTCGGGTTAGGCTCACCCAACACCAGAGAAAAGAATCCAGGAATCTGTGCAGAAGAGACAAATGGTCAGTATCCAGAAAAAAAACAGGAGCAAGATAACAACACAGTGAACCAGTTTCACTAACTGTATAGCTTACCAGTGCACCAAAGACTGACTGCCAGCCATTATATTACAGTTTTTTCTGATGGCTTTAACCCTAACTGTGATTCTTATAGCACAATTTCTAAAACTTTTGGTCGAGGAAAGGTCGCTTGCGGAGAAAATACCGGAAGACAACAGATGACCACAACAAGAAGCATGGCCAACAGGGAAACAAACGCCGACACTGCGGTGCAAGTCTCGGACGACAGTAAACCTAAAGCTGGGCAGACACTGTGCGATTTTTTTCAGTCACGTTATTCAGCTCCTGCTCAAACTGCACGATTGACTCGCAGGGGTTAGAAGTTCATAGGTCACGATGCAGGTCTCACACTATACCGCCCGATGCTCTGATGCGACCTGAGTGCTCACACTGTGCGTCCATAAAATGAAGGTTATAACAGAAAATCTGTCGCTCCTCTCTCTGTCTTTCACTCACACAGACACACCACCACCATCAACTTTGCTAAACTGCTAATGAAAAACATTAATCAGGCAGCTGTGATTGAGCAGCAATGTAAATCCAACTATTTTCACGGTTGTTGTGGTCGTGATAATTTTGTGATGCCACATCGAAAAGGCTCGGATGAGCTTTCCAAAGTTCTACAAGTTGTGCCTCCATCGCTTGTGTCCAGATCACACGCTGCACAGCCGTGCTGCACCGTCTTTTTCACCGACGTTTACGTGTTTGCGCGTGAGCAGTGTGAGCGGCTCACAAGCGATTGACTATCGGGAGCTGGTCGTTAGGTGTTAATCGTATACTACACGACGCACGATGAAGGCCAAAATCGGGCCGATCACCAAATCGGTCGCACGACTCAAAAATCGTCTCAAAATGGGCCAAAAATCGCACAGTGTAAGCCCAGCATTAGAGCAGCAATGTTTGTTCCCCTCAGAGAAAGAAAAAAAGGCTGCAAAAGTACAGGGAGGAATGGGAAAAGGAAAACACCTGGCTGGAAAAGTGCACGATAACACCTTTAAAGCGCACTGCACTGTGTGCCGGCGCACTTTTTCCATAGGCATGCTTCTAATGGTGGGCACATGAAGAACACGAGGGGCGTGAAAGCTCGGGGAACCCTTAACCAATTTTTTGTTCACCAGGGCCCTGTTTCAGGAAGCCGGTTTAGAAAACTCAGAGTGAAAAACGATACTCACGGTTGAGTAACCCCGAACTGTCCAACTCGGAATATTCGGTTTCAGAAAGGCTGATAACAATTAGTTCAATCAACGCGGAGTTGCCACAACCCCAAGTCAAGCGCGCGCACGAGGATATTTAAAGCCCCGATTAGTGGAGCACAGATTAAGCGAGTCACCATGGAGACGGAGGGAAAGAAGGCGCGGGCGACGTATTTCACAGCGCTCGAGGCGGAAATTCTGATGGCAGCATATGCCGACAGCATGCACATCATGCAGAAAAAAAGCAACACAGCCGCAGCTGCAAAGGAAAGGGAGCATGCATGGCAAAACATAGCCGACAGAGTCAATGCGTGAGTGACAATTTAAACATTGATCTAGGGATTCCCACCCATTTAACACGTTATTTCATTATATGTTACCCCATTTGTCCTTTTCTACATATTAATATGTGATGTGATGTGAGCGCAGGTGCAACCCAACAGGCCCCAAACGTACCTGGCAGCAAGTAAAAATGAAATATAAGAACATAGTCCAAACAGGTAAGGTGTAATTGTATTATGAGCCATAGTGTCTGTGTGTCCTATGTAAATCAATTGCAGTTAGAGGCCACAGTAATTTCCCCTCTGTGAGCACTTATTGAAACTATCTGAGCACATCACAAGTACATATTTGCCTACTCTGTATGCTCAAATGTGTGCTGTCACAGCCAACAGAAAAAAAGCGGAGGCCCGGAAAACAGGTGGGGGTCCTCCACCACCACCACTCACAGAGGCTGAGCAGTTGGCCCTCAGCCAAAACAGTGGGCGCCCTGTGGCTGAAGGCATCTCTGCGGGGACATCCTCTGTGGCAACAAACCCACAAGACACAAGTGCCTACATAAGGGGTAAATCCAAAACAATACATGGCGTGCATACATCCATTCTGCACAGTCACCTTGACCAATATGAACTATGTCGTAGTGCAGTTACTGTCCTACTGACAGAGAATGACAGTCATCAAACAGTTAGGTGAATAGACAACACTGAGACACTTGGAAACTGTCAACGTGCTGCACGGGTGAGGGCCCAGGGAGAGACCCACACACACCGAGCTGCAGTGGTACGTCTCTATTATGTGCATAGCGGTGTCCGTCAATTTTGCATACGTGTGTGTGTGTTAACCCCCCACAGGGTGAGCTCCCTGTTCCAAGAGACAGAGCGAGTAGTACATTCCGTACCCTCCCCAATGAGTGTAACATATGAACATATACCTCAATGCAACATAGAGCTCATAAAGGCGTTTCCACCCTGACACCTACTGATCTTGCCCCCCCTCAGTGTCGGTTGTCTCTGAGAGCATACTGACAATGAGGTGTATGGTGATTGGTATGTCTGGTAATTGCCATTTGCGCCCACATAAGTCATGAGTGACCTGTATGAACCCCATATTCCCCCAGTTGACGGTGATGGTGTACTGCATCTGGTGCAGCCCCCTGTTGAGCCAGACCGACATGCAGTTGTGAGTACTCGTAATACTCCACAGACTACATGTGTCAACAGTGGAACAGCAATGTTGTTAAATGTCCCCACCACAGGCATATGATGACGACACAGTGACAGCTGCTACAGAGGAGGCCGCATCAGAGCCACACTATGAGGTATACAGTGTACAGTGGAAAATATAACAACTGACTACAATGTGGCACTATGATGACACCATGGACCTACTATGTCCCCGGCAGGGTGATGCTGCAAATGAGGGGGAAGAGGGTCCAGCCACTCCTACAACGAACCTTTCCTCAGTGGGTTGTCCAGCACACATTCACAACCAACCTAAGTAGGCATGTACTATGGATGCCAATGCTATGTCCTTTGTTGCAATAGCTCCCTGTGAAGCAGCTGTATAGAACATATCTGGCCAGGAAGATAAGGAAATGTGATATGGAAATGGTGCACCTCCAGCTGCAGATCCAGAAGTCGAAGCTGGAGATTGTACTGCTGGAACAACAGTTAAGGGTGGGTGGAGTGATCATAGATGGACGAATCATGTCAGTGTTTGTACAACATACTAATATTCGCATTTATTCATTGTGCACAGGACATACAGGGTGAGCAATAAAGCAAGTTGACCACAGTATCTGTGTATTTGTCTTGTGACATGTTGGGTTGCCGGGTCACAGGAAATGGTTGTGGCATATGGTGTCTCTGACTGCTCTCCCATCCTGTACGTTCGTGGGTGGGTCAGGATGTTCATCATGTGGATCACTGCTGTCGTCTGGTTCAGCTGGACACTGTTCACCTCTGATCGTGGCAATGTTGTGTAGGATCACACATGCCACAATGATGTCACATGCCCTTTCTGGGGTGACTCTGAGTCCACGAAGGCACTGGAACCGGGCCTTGAGCATTCCGATGGTCATCTCAACTCTGGCCCGTGTCCTGCAATGGGCCAGATTATAACGCTGCTGTGGGCCCGGTTCAGGGTCAGGGTAAGGGGTGAGCAAATAGGGTAGACATGGGTACCCCCTATCACCGAGCAGGTGGCCAGTGAACTCTCCTAGGACAGAAGAATACATGTCAGTGCAAACGTCCCTGTGGCAATTGGTCTCTGTATATTTCACAGTTACTTCGACCCACCATGTCCAAATCTGTTGCTCAGTGTACATTCCCGGAAGATCCGTGAGTCATGGACAGAGCCTGGCCACTTGGCTTCCACATTTGTGATGATGTTGGCAGCATCACATATGATCTACACAGTGCAGAGAACACATATTAGCATCCATTACCATGATGCCATCACTTGTTGGTGTGAAATGCTACAGGGAATTATGTACCTGTACATTGATGCTGTGGAAGGACTTCCTGTTCACAAAGTCTCCTTCATTTGCTGAGGGTGCAATGATTGGGATGTGGGTGCCATCTATACAGCCAATCACGCCTGGGAACCCTGTAAATTTATGTACCATATAAGTAGTAGTTCACGTATCACCACATCATACATTACGTTTAGGTCCTCCTGATACCTGCAATTTTGTGGAATCCCTCTTTGATGAATCTTGTGGGTCTGTGACCGGGGAACACCACAAACGCGTGCAGGAGACGTTTCAGTGCTACTGTGACATTCCTGACTGCCCGACAGACGGTAGCCTTAGAAACGTGCTCAGCGTCACCGATATTGTACAGGAAGCTCCCGTTTGCAAAGTAACGGAGTGCGGTACAAATAATATGTACAGAACTGAGAGGATGTCCGCGATGTGTCACATGCGTAATATATGGCCTGAGGATGTTATCCAAATAACTTATAGATTGTGCTGAGAAACGGTAACGTTCGCACAGAAACTCATCAGGTAATGATAAAATGTCCAGACGCGCTCGAATCACTCTCTCCCGGCGGAGAGCTCTGCGGAGAATTTGGGCTTCGATATCTACCGGCTCTTCAAGGAAGGAGCACGCCATGTCTGACACTTCCTACTGTCAGGTTTCCGACAAAGGGGCGGAGACAGTCAGGGTTAGTTGTAGTAAACCTGCTAGGGGGCAGGTTAGCTTCACGGCGTGTGTCGTCATAGTGACTCAGTCAGGCTGCAGCTGAACTCGCTTTGTGAAACCGAAGACCCAGAGTTTTCGTTAACTCAGGGTATACTTACTCAGTTTTTCCACTAAAGCTCGGGGAACCCTTAACCAATTTCTTGTCCACCAGGCCACGGCAGAAGCAGATATGGTATGTAAACACTGGTTTGTTTTTTAAACCCTCTGGTTAAGGTTAATATGGGCATGTGCAGTGAATATCAGCGCTATGTGGCCAGAAGTGTGATAATATAATTTATTTTGTGTAATAAACAACTGCAAGGATAGATGATTACAACAAATAGATGACTAATACATAAAAGTAATACATAGATGAATAATGATGATGAGTTAAGATGCGTAATCATGGGAACAAGCGGGTTTACAAACAGGAGCAGCTGATTAGCATTAGAAAAGCTGAAATAATACCTCAACTGAAGCCAATTGGTCTAAGTGATCAAAGTAGAAAACAGAACTGATGTTCAAGAACAAACCGTAGCTGCACTAATATTACACATCTCCATTGTTGTGGTGAACAGACATGTTGCTTTTAAAACCACATGCAGTGTGTGACCGTGACTGT
>NW_024582851.1:101757-109176 GCF_018398535.1 Haplochromis burtoni | reverse complement strand
TCACTGAGACCATGAACGCCACTTTGCTGAAGCATTCTTCTTCTTCTTCTTGCCATTAAAATGGAAGCAGAAGGAGCACGAGCTGCTTTGATCTACTGAAAGGAAAAAGCAGAACATCTGAGCTGAAACCAGCCAGCTGAAATCATTAAAACAGAAACAATCATTCAATGCAGTGTCTCAGGTGGCTTAGCCTGTTACAAGTGTTGACACAAGCTCAGTACAATTAACACACAGTGTCAGGGAGCTCCAGTGTGGGAACTAGTGGCTTTAGGTTTGTAGTCATTTAACTTACATCCATTCATTCATTTAATTCAGGAGGAAGAAATGTCAGGTTGGTGCAGGCTGGTTACATGCATTTGGTCCCATGCTGTCTTTAACTAAATGACTTGGTTCACTTTATGGCTGGGCTGTATGTGGGGTTATATCATGTTATTTGGGCAGGAGTACCTGTCCCCTGTTAGGCTTAGAAAGTTTCTCCATAAGCAGAGCTTTTAACTCTTATAGCTTTTAGCACATCTGTAGCTGTGCAGGCTGACAGCTTTTTGGTGGCTCTTTTTACCCCACACTGCTTGTGAGTGTGTAAATAGCCCCACTAGTTTTTTTGGGTTGCAGTTAACTTGGGAGGAAGGGTTGGGTCTGCCATGACTAGATGAATAACAATTATCTGGGATACATAAATTTCATAATGCATGCATATATCTCTATCAATTAAACCTGGCCTGAGTACTGCCATTTTTTACATTCAGTTATTTCTCTTAGAAATGTTGGAACTAAATAATGAATGTGTTACAGTTAAACTGACACTGATCAGTGTAAATGGCTCACTGGGACACAGAAACCTTTAAATTAAACCTGATATCTAGTGTCAAACAATATCAAAGCTGTAAAAGATGTTTACAGTCAGAATTTATAAAACTATGATTGTAAATAAATTCAAACAAGTGAGCTTTTCTCTTTGTGCTGAATATCAACACTGTGGTTTCTTAGACTGTAAGCTTTACTTCAGCACAACCAGTTGTAGAAGCCGTCACTCCAAATGTCTTTTGATAACAAGAAAAAAATACCTTTTCAGTACATGGCCTGAAGTTCTTCTCCGACATCTTCTGACATCAGCTTTGTCTGCTGGTTTGAAGACAATAAACCACAAAAAAGATGATTTAGTCACTTTGTCTGCATCCTACAGCCGTCGTTATCCCTCTGCTGTCAGTAGGATTGTACTGTACAGCATCTTACTGATATGTGAGGAATGCTAATGTAACACGATAACAGACGTCTGGTCTTACATCATTAAAATATAAAGGGCAGGAGATATTTAGATATTTTTTATATTTATATTACATTTTATAGCTGACAGATATTACTAAATAGATAGAATTTACTAAATGGTTGATGTGCATGAAAAATATGTCCATAATCACAAATGACCATGAAAGCCAGTAGAATTAATTCAACTGGACAATCAAAAGACGTCCTTAAATGTCCTTTAAGTGGCAGAACAAATGAATAAACAGTTAATTGCTTACTTGAGATGAAATCTGCTCAGCTACTTTGAAAACAGCTTCTAACTGGTTCCTCCTTTAACAGGATGACTGCTCAGGGGTAAGGCCATCATGCAGTCCAGCAACCTTTATGGTTCTGCTTTGATTCACCAGGAACTATTAGGGAAACCTTCCAGCGCCTCCTGTGAAAGACACAGGGATAAACACAAACATTTATTAACATGTTCCACAGTGTTCCAGTTTGATTTTCTCATCCTGTGGACAACAACGTACAGGGATGCAGGTTTATTGTTAACTTTTGTAAGGTTTCTTTACTGAACTCATACCCAGCTCATACCGGACAAAGACAGGACAGGCTGCCAGTTTATCGCAGGGCGAAAACAATACATGTAACAGAAAATCCACTTAAATGTCTGATATTTATAATCATAATCATAATTATGATTATGATGTAAAATATAATTTAAAGGTTTCTTTAAAAATATATTTAGATTTTTTTTATAACACCTAGAAAATAAACTGTTTCAGGTTCTGACCTCTGACCTCAGTGACCAGGCTGTGTCCTCACTGCAGCTCACTCTTGGAAGTACGTCTGCTTCTTGTCTTCCCCCAGTGATGACCGCCTGCCCTTAATATCCCGTACTGAACAAAACAGGACAAACACTTGCCTTCATTTAAGAAGTACATTCATACAGAGATAGTCTATGGAAACACACTAGTTCACCCTTTGGGAGGAATCAGTTCCTGTGAAACATTTCTGTAAATCAACATTATGTGGAGAATGAATGAAATGAGTTCTTCAGGTGATCAGCAGTCCAACACTGACAAATGAAACTTCTGTGGAAGAAGAATCTGGACTTTGGATTTCCAGTCCAGTCCTGGGTTAAACTATTAAGGATTGAGCAACAGTGCTCATCTTTGCTCTTCGGAAATCTGTGTTAAACAACAACAAACATAAATTAGAAACAAAAATACATCTGAGTAGAGAATTTTAATCTTCAAATGTTTCTGAGCTGTCTTCAACCTGCTTTTAACACAGAAAAGTCCCACAGTCAATGCAGCCTGAATGAAATCCTAAATGTTCAGCACACAGAGAGACACAGAGGGACTGTTTAAAGTTTAGTGTTAACCTGAGTCACTGATCATTTGCAGTATTACAGAGTCTGGCAGTCTTTGCATGATGTCCACGTCACTGTAAGTTTCTAGCTGACTCTCAGGTGTGACAGGTGTGCCAGCAGGAAAGAGTAATAATAACCTGCATCCTGCGGCTTGTCATTCAGGATTAAAGGAGCCAGACTTTGTTCACACAGCTAGGATTGTATTTTACACTGACCCCGGGTCAGTATAAGTATCATGCAGTTTAAACGAAGCACTGAAACTTGCACATATTTATTATAGATGCACTGGAAGACAGCTGGCCACCTCATTTTGAAATCAGCGATCATCAGTGCTTCAAGTACTACCTCTTGCCTTCTGAGAGCAAAGGTCTTCTCCATCATTGCAGCCACCCTGTGGTCATTGTGTTTTTTCTTAGCTTCTGACAGGAGGTCTACTCTCTGATTTCTTCTAGTGTCTCTGCAGTTTCACCAGCTGGATACGTGGGGCAGTAATTCACTTCAGCTTTTTTTGGCTTCTTCACGCCATATGCAGGAGTACATTTGCCATTAGGTTTATGTTTTACAGAATTCACAGTAACTTCAGGGCATCCAAGCTGTCTAAGCTTTGTTCGGTAGTTAGCAAGTTTATACTTCAAGCTTATTTTCCATCCGCCATATCCAGTGACTGAACCAGGCTCTTTCAAACATGGATAGGTTGTTACAAGAGCTTCTGCTACCTCATCAAACTCCCTGTCAGACTTAATTTTATGATCAGGATTCAACAAAGCTCCAGTTTCTTTGAAAGCAGCATTGGCCCTGGCCAGCTGTAGTTGAGTATTGTAAGAGAACTGGGGAATGGGGAAGACATTGGGCCATGCAGTGGCTCTTGAGGACGTAGATTCAGGAGAAGACAATATGTCTGTATCAAATGAGTTCCCAGGAGATGAAAGGGATGAGGAGTCATCTAGAGTGCGGGAAGTGGCAGCAGATGAGTAAAGAGGGAGGAGTACCTCACCAGGTTCGACAGGTGCAACTGAGCTAAAGATGACCTCGATGGTACTTTTGTCCTGGATGTCCGACATTGACTCCAAGTTGGTGAATTCATTCCCAAATTCTGCATCCATGAAGTGAAGCCTGAAGTCCCCATTAACTCCACACTGTCCCTTTATCTGCTGAACTAGCTCACTGACAGACACTGGCATCCCATTTGGAAGGATCAATCTCCGGGAATCATTTTCTCCGAGAATGAGTTTCACCATTGCAGCCATTTCACAACAGCCTAAAAGAGGAAATTAAGACAACGTTAACCATTTCAACAAGGGTAAATCTGATTTCAACAAAGCAATTCGGATAAAAGTGTGGCATGCTATGTCCATTAAAATGGATTCAAATAAAATAATGCCACATTAATTTTCAAAACATTTTAGATTTATTAGACTGCCTGTCATAAAAAAACGAGTTAATTCCTGTAATTTGGACTCTTTCCTTTTCAGTGAGTTCAACATTTTACGATGTTGAACAGCAGTGAAGAATTTCAAAATGAATTATTTACATTATGTAACCAAATTTAAACTGGAATTCTCTCAGAAGTAAAATTATTAAAGCATAACATTCGCTTCAAGAATTAAAATAAATAATTGTAATTTCCTCCTCAGTGTACTAAAAACATACATCAATTGTTAAGTAAACTACTGTGCAACAGTTACAACTTACAAACTTACACATTTCAACAACCCATAAATAAAATGCATATGTATCACAAAAGTTTCTGTGGTAGAGCCCAACTAGCTTATTTGCAGAGGTTAAGTTATAAACAATACCTACATTTGAAGTAGCTATGTCTTTCATATTAGGCTTTTATACTTGTGCTAGCTTGACATTGTGCTATATTGTTGCACTAACGTGTTAGCTAGCTAGAATGGCATAAACAGACAGATTTAAAAAAACCCAAAAACAAATGTGAATAAATATCCCTGAAAATAATAGACAAACTAATGATATCTTTGCGCAAAAAGTATTTTCATCTGGATGGATGAAGACAGATTCACTCTTACCTTTCCAAGGTGACCATGAAGCAAACCATGTGGTTCTTCTTCTTCTTCAGTCAAGTTTAACGGCAGCTTGCATCCAAAACTGTTGCATTACTGCCATCTCCTGACTGTTAATCGTCCGTCACTCCTGAATCCTCAGATCCTCTTGATGAGACCAGTACTTCTCAAAAAACGAAAAACCACCACTTTCCCTCCACCATGACTTAACTTATTAACCACTTGTTCAAATGTAAGTTCCCTTCCACCACTCATTTCACCCCACATCACCCTCCTGTGACTTACATACTTCCTACAACTAAGGAGTACATGCTCAACCGTCTCCATATCAGTGCACCCATCACACAACCCAGTCAGATGTTTCCCTATCCGAAAAAGAGTACCATTTAAAAAGCAGTGGCCGGTTTGTATTCGACTGATAACAACCTCCTCACGTCTCTGCAATCCGCTACTCCTCTTAGCTTCTATTGTGTTTTCCACCCTATATAAATGTCTCCCTTTTGTTTCATTATCCCATGCCATTTGCCATAAGTTCCGACTTTCTGCCCAAACTACACTTTTCCCTTCAGATTTTGACAATGGTAACTGTACATCTATGTCGACTCTTTTAACAGCTGCTTTGGCCAACCTATCTGCGCTTTCATTACCCAAGATACCCACATGAGCCGGAGTCCACATTATTACTACATGTTTATTTTGGTCAGACAGTCTATGATGAGCAAAAAGAATGTCATACAGAATTTGCTGATGGGTAGTTGTGTAACCCTGTGCAATACTTAATAATGCGGACAATGAATCACTGCATATCAGTACTTTTGAGACCCTGCTGTCCTCCATCCATTCTAGAGCCAGCAGTATGGCAAACAATTCAAATGCATACCGTATACACCCAGACGGGTTGATGTTCTTTTCGCAATCTTGATATTCAACACCGGAATTACCACTGCTACACCAGTTGCTTCTGTCTTAGGATCTTTTGACCCATCTGTATACACCTGTAAAAAGTCATTGTATTTGCTGTCCAATCTGTTATAGAATTTTTGACAAATATCTGTGGTCACTTTCCGCTTTCCAGTGTCCGTTAAAGAGCTGTCCACGACAAGACACTTCAATGTCCATATGGGACGTAAAGGCCACAACACTGTCTGATTAAAGACTTTGTCAGACACTTTAAAAGTTCTTGCACTATCATCTCCAACCCACCCAAAACTATTTTTAAAAACCTTCCCTCTTTCCCAACAAGCCCCCAACACTTTCTTAACAAAACCGTGTGGTTTCCTGCCTCCTGTGCTTAAAATCACCCGTGATCTTGTGATATCGCGAGTCTTTAAGGCAACTAACCACTCTCGTTAGATTTTATCATGTCACATCAACAAGAATAAATTTAAGAGGTGCTAAGTTGGTAAATTTCATGCAGATCATATATGATTTAATTAAGTTCACCTTGGAAACCTTGGATTTTGTTAGAGACTTGTAAATGCAATAACCATTCAATTTCACTTTTTTGAGTGTACATAACATATTATGCCTATACTTTTATGAGTATTAAACTTTTGAGTGATAACGCCTGACAAGATTTTGAAAGAGTTGAAAGAAAATGTCATAGTACAAACTGTATAATCACAATAAATAAATAAATAACAAAGCTATTAAATATATTGGTATCTCAAAATATTTTTGCTTTTGTTTATGTATTTTTTCTACACTAAAACCCTGATAATATGTAATATCGAGGTAAAAGCACCACAGAATACACCCTTAATCTAAGGATCTAAGGTCAAATTAGTTTATCTGAATCCATTAGTTTTAGTTAAAAGTATCTAATGCTCTAACAGCTTAGCATTTGCTTACTGATTCAGCAGATACTTCCATCCCATTCATCCTTCCTGAATTTAATTCTGTTATAGGTTTAATCACTTAATAAATGTATTTTTTAGCTATCTACTGCTAACAATGATCCAATGTCAAATTACACTGCAGCAGTGTACTATCCATGGATGTAATAGAATGGATGGATGGACAATTTTTAATTGATAGTTTTTCAGTTTTCCTCTAATATTAATGATATCCAGAGTTAGCATTTTTCTTCAGGTCTGTTACAGTTCAACGTGGGGGACTCAAGCGCAGGACTCCAGAATCAGCTGAACACAAGAATTTATTTACAGAGTTCACCAGGTGTATATAAAGGAAGTGCAGGGCAGTGCTATATACAACAATGTGGGGGACGGGGCTCCAGGGAAATCCAAAGGGGGGAATCTCTCGTTCTCCAACTCTCCACACTCACGACCGCAGTTCCTTTCTCCACACTTGACACAAAGATTCACACAGGGAAGGTTATCCAGGAGGTCTGTAGGCAAGGAAACGAGAATGAGTTACAACTTTCACAATAGACACTTGACTTAGCTTGAGCTGTAGCTTGAGTCTCACTGATTGTTGTCTACCACGATCCAGCAATCGTGGTAGACAACGATCCAGCAAAGACCAGCAGACTCCTCCTGGCTTAAATGATTTTCTTTTTCTTTTTTTTTACCTGTTTCTGGGTCTTTTCATTTCAACA
Organism: Haplochromis burtoni; assembly: GCF_018398535.1. Classification (NCBI taxonomy): domain Eukaryota; kingdom Metazoa; phylum Chordata; class Actinopteri; order Cichliformes; family Cichlidae; genus Haplochromis; species Haplochromis burtoni. The sequence continues at coordinate 101,975 of NW_024582851.1, read as the reverse complement.
TACTGTGCTGTTAATTTAAAAAATATGTTATAAAATGTCATGTCATCTCTTCACAGTGAAAAGTCTATGGGTTTTAGATGCCACACAAAAAGGTTAAATATTATATATTGATTAAGTAAGTAATAAAACAACAATAGCAATGTGTCCGTGTGACCATAATTGTCATGGTCCTGGGTCGTTGACCCAGCATTTTGTGTTTATTCTGATTTGTATTAATT
>NW_024582851.1:87021-95665 GCF_018398535.1 Haplochromis burtoni | reverse complement strand
TCCCCGTGTTGTGCTGTAAAACAGTTTGGGTGTTTCCTGTTTTACTTTGTAGGTCTGTGTCTCGTTATGCCCATTAGTTCCAGCTGTGTCCCCTCCTGTGTGCCATTTCCTGATTACCTGGTGTGTGTATTTATAGTTGGTGTCTGCCTGTGCTCCTTGTCGGCTCGTCTGTGTTACTCCGTGTAAGTCTGCATTCTTTCATGTGTCTCTACGTCTCTCTGCCCCGCACCCTTTTTGTAGATTTCAGGTTTGCTCTTTAGTTTCTCCCAGTTTAGAATTGTCATTACTCATTTCCTGTTTTTGCCACTGCCACCGTGTGAATAAACTTCACTCGCATCATCAGTTCGCTGCATCTTGGGTCCTCCTTTTCCTCCACACCACACGGCTCCCTCCGCCAGCCGTGACAATAATTGTGTCTTTTTTTATCTCAACTTTAGCTCTAAGCAAGAATCTAGAAACAGCAGTGCTTAAAGTTACCAATGATATTATGATGTAGAGATGGCACGATACCACTTTTTTATGTCCGATACCGATATCATAAATTTGGATATCTGCCGATACCGATATAAATCCGATATAGAGATATAGAGACAGACCACGTGACTTTCGCGCATTGCGTGCCGGGAACTCGTGGCAAAACAATCCAAGTACCGCATCAAATGCAAGCATTTGCAGCACCGCAAAACGTTCATTCTCCGGTTCCAATACCTTCTTGCTTGTTCTTTGTCCCCCGAAAAAGTTATGTACAAAACGAAGGAGAACAATGCCGGTCCATACAAAGACAAACTTGATGAAAAGTCAAAGAAAAGATACGAGGAAAAAATCAAAGGAGTGAAAGGGTTAGACCCTTACGAGCACACAGAGGGACAAAAGACGCTAGCATGCTGCCCAACTTTCACCACGCTCATATTTATAATTATACGGTTCATGGAGTGAGTGCATACTCTCATGAAGTTTAGTAACTTCAGGTCACTGCAACAAGCCCAGGTACAGTGTACCGACGGATGGGTACAGGACCTTGAAATGCACTGTGTAGAACGAAAGACCATCGTACCTATCATAAGTTTACCAGTCTCACGAATCGTCTTCATAAATACACATTCGTTAACAGTTTATTAATAGGACCTTTAAGCTCAACGGTAATTATTTAGTAGTGGAAATAATTTCTGGTACGCATTACAGAAATGTAGCAGTGACAATAATATTGTATGCTGTAATCGCACTGGGCAATTGGTGATACAAAAAAACCTGTTTTACCCTGTGAATAAAAGTATATGTTTTTGTCAATGTACCATGGTAATAACAGAAGCGAAACACAATATTGTGTCAGGACAATTCAGTATTTATGCACAAAAAACAAAGGAGCATAGCACGACAATTTCTGTTCAGCACCAGACTTGCTTGTAACCTATATCACCAATTATGTTATGAAAAATGACGTATTAATTACTACAAAACACTGACCTTTGTGGGAATGCTTGGAGCAGACTAACCTGTGAGCTGGAGTGTTCTGGGACGTTATATTTGATCTTTGAATGGCTGCAATCCAGGCCATCCGTCGCCTCTTTGTTACTTCGGAAACATGGCTCGAACAATTTCTCTTCAACGACGTAATCCGATAACAACCGATCTCTTTACCCGTCGGCTTCCCGTGGCTGTCATGCGACCGGCTATTGCAGTTAATAATACAACAGCTTCTTGCCATTTTTGTGTTTCTTTTTATCGCTGTGTAACTGATTTCAATTGAAAGCCTGCGTGCGCTAGTACCTCTTGCCACGAGTTCCCAGAATCCTTTGCGGTTTTACCCCTGAATGACGTCACATTTTCAATCTCTATATATTTCATAATCAATAAAATGTTTTTTTAAATATCTTGCTGCATTTTGTATAAGTTCATACTCAAGTTTAAAAAAGAAAACCACTAAAGCTATTATGTTATACCTGTATGCAAAAAATACACTGCACCCAAAATATTTCATAGTTCAGCAAAACTGATCAATCTAATAAACTTAAACCTACACCATCCTCCCTATTCTGGTATTTTAAAGAGTACTTAGTGGAAATATTAAGCAACCTAACTAATAGGGTTGCCAACTCCCAGCAAAAAATAAATAGGGAACCCCCCCCCCCACCTCATAATGCTCTATGAGAGGACAGCATGAGAACAGGAAACAAAAAAACTCCTCTGCACAGAAAGCACATAAATGTCCACAGCACAACATTATGGAGCACGTGACAAGCAACAGGGTTGGGTAGGGGGTGAGGAGTAATCCGAAGCAAACACAGCAGCCATCCTGCCCTGCGCTATTATTCCAGCGCGGGCTCAGACCCGCCGTGTTCCCAGGAGGGAACAAGCATCGAAGGCGTTTGGAAAGGGAGGGGGGATGAGTGTGTGCGTATCAGTGTATGTGTATGTGTGTGTGTGTCCAGAGTTCAAGATCTTATCCGTGCTGCACTCAATGAGCCCATTCTGAGAACTCATGCCTCGTCCCATCGTTTCAATCCCAGCGGGCAGCCTTGGCCCTGGCTTAATTATTCGATAAGCCAGGGCCAAGCCAGCTCCGATCAGCAAGAACCCTGTTATCATGGTTCCGAATAGGTAGATATCTTCAGTGTCCTCGATCGACAGTCCCGCCAGGCACATGATTCTCCATTTCTGCCACCCGTCCATCGTGTATCCGGCAGGGAAAGTACCACCCGGACACTCAGACTTCTCGTTGAGAAAAGGGTGTCAATAGCATTCAGGGACCAGTTGATCAAATCCATAATTCTCTTTTAGGTTTTAGAGAACAGACTGTGAGAGAGTGTTCCAGGGAAAAGTAATACAAAAAACACGAGACTAGACAAGGACATAAGAGGCTAAGCCCCTGCTAAGATAAGGGAGAGGAGGAGAGGAGTAAAGTGTGACTGCCTTCGCCAAGAGCCAAACAAGGTTTCCCACCTTTGAGTACTGTAGCTTTCTAGGTTATAAATTTGACTTAGTAGTTACTATATACAATAATGGATTTCTATACATTTTACATCAGACGAAAACTTTGGTTGTAAGATTCAGATAATTATTTATTAAAAGCCAGACATGACAATTAGAAAGAAAAGTATGTTTTTGTGCCCCCCTTTCCCTGTTAATGCCCTACCTGGCCCCCTGGCAAAACCTTGCTAGACCCGCCCCTGCATAGTTATCAGCTGTCAGCAACGTAGAAAATAATCCTGGTGTAGAAAGTAATATTAAATAAATTCTAACAACAGCTTATCAAGTTTAAACGTGCTGCTGTTGTTTATCCGCTGGTTTCCTCTTTCTGGCGCAAAGTGGGCGATAAACAAACAAGAGAGACGGGGGTTGCGACGGAAAAGCCGATCAGCTGATCGTTGGTCAGTTTCATGATTGAAGTAGCAGCAGGAGAGGAAGGGGAGAGAGGCAGTCGCGCCATATATCGGTTGTTAAGCTTAACGTGGGAATGCTTTATGAACATTCAGAGATGAACTTACACACTTGCTTTACTTCTCTGGGATAGCTTTCTCCGAGGTGAAATGCTGGTTTGGAAGCACGTAGCGAGGCTCCAAATGCTCAACCAGACCGCCGACAGGTCTCGCACCCCACAGCCGCTCTATCACGAGACGCACACTGCTCCCACGTGCTAAGGTCATGAGCTGGGTTACACTGTGTCGCTAGTTTTGTGAGGCGCTTTTGTGATATTTAATGGATCGGATTACATTTTTTATTTCTCTCCGATATCTGATCCAATAATTTCGGTCAGTATCAGTCCAATACCGATACATAATATCGGATCGGTCCATCTCTATTATGATGTCAGACGATTCTGGAGAATACACAGCGTTGGTCTTACTAGACCTTTCCTCAGCTTTTGACACAATTAATCATACTATCCTAATAAAAAGACTGAAGAATCTGGTTGAGATATCCGGTCTGTTTTAAAGTGGTTTTCATCCTACATCCTAATCTGGTGGGAGTTTTAATGTGTCTGCAAAACAGATTATGTCTAAATGTGGAGTCCCTGAAGGCTCTGTGCTGGGACCTATTTTCTTTTTAATATATATTCTTCCTTTAGACCAGATATTAATGATATTCAGCAGTGAGCCTTCAGAGGTTCACAAACTGTCTGCTTTAATTAATTGCTTAACTAACATTAATCAATGTTTAAATAAAAACTATTTACAGCTAACCCCAGATAAAATTGAAACTTTGATTATATTGCTGATTAATTGATTATTGCTGTTTAATGTTGGAAATTGCAGTGTCCAACATTAACCTCCTAAGAACCTAACTCTTCCATGGCATACATTTTTAATTTCTCTTTGATATTTGGACAGATTTTTTTTTTTTACCTGATTTTTATTTCGAAGATAAATGAGAACCACATAGGACATTCGTTTAAAATGAAAAAAAGAACAGTGGCAGTATAATGTCCTCGTAAGTGAATATCAGGCCCTTGTAGACCAAAATTGAGTATTTTGGTCTAGACAACCCAAAATGTGATGTTCACATATTTGGGTGCCAGGTCCTAGAGGTTAGGAAGACCAGGAAACACTTGACCCCTGTTTCAATCCAGGGGGTCAGTGTTGACATTGTGGAGGACTATAAATACCTTGGAGTACACATTGACAATAAACTGGACTGGGCTAAAAACACCACAGCACTTTACAGGAAGGGCCAGAGTCGTCTCTATTTTTTGAGGCGACTGAGGTCCTTCAACATCTGCCAGAAAATGCTGAGGATTTTCTATGAGTCTGTTGTGGCCAGTGCGATCCTCTATGCTGTTGCATGCTGGGGGAGCAGGCTGAGGGTCGCAGATGCCAACAGACTTAATAAACTAATCTGTAAGGCCAGCAATGTTGTGGGGATGGAGCTGGACTCCCTCAAGGTGGTGTCGGAGAGGCGGATGCTGTCCAAGATAAAGACAATGTTGGATAACACCTCCCACCCACTCCATGACATGCTGGTCAGTCACAGGAGCACGTTCAGTGAGAGACTGAGATTACCGAAAAGCACCACTGAACGACACAGGAAATCTTTCCTGCCTGTGGCCATCTCCCTGTACAACGCATCCACTTAACACACTGTTTGCTGCTACAACTACACATGTTTCTTTTTCAGCTATTTATTTATGAGTGACTTATGTATGTATGTATGTATGTATGTATGTATGTATATATATGTATATATTGTACTATTCTTAGTTAGTGTATTGTCTGTCTTGTCTTAATGTTGGTTTATAATGGAGCACTGTAACAAAAAATAATTTCCCCCAGGGATCAATAAAGTATTCTGATTCTGATTCTGATAATCAGAAATTGGGTGATCCTGGTCACTCAGAAATTTAGGTGTTAATTTTGACAAAGCTTTTTTCCCAGAAATATAACTTAAAACAGACAGTAAGAACTAGCTCCTTTCATTTGAGGAACAGCTCAAAACTTCAATCAATGGTGTCAGCAAGTGAACTTGAGATGATAATTCATGCTTTTGTCTCTACGAGACTGGACTATTGTAATTGTCTATTTACGTGTCAAGAAATGGCTGAATAGTTTCCAGGTTGTCCAAAACTCTGCAGCGAGACTATTGGCTCTCTGAAACAGAGGAACTCATAACCCCTGTTTTAAAGTTGCTGCACTTTTTAAATTTTATTTGTAACTTTTAGAGCATAGGTGTCAAACTCTGGCCCGCGGGCGCCATACCAAATTATTATTAGAGCTGGCCTACTGGTATTATACAGCTAATATATATATTGTTTAGTATTAAGCTTTGCTTGTCCCATATTCAGTTTTTCAGCAAAACTTGTTTGAGTCCATAAGAAGAGATCCATTCTTAAATCTGGAGGAAGATTTTTTTTCAATAAATATTAATGTTAGCCCGTGGCCTTGTTCCAGTTTTGAATTTTGGCCCACTGTGTATTTGAGTTTGACACCCCTGTTTTAGAGCATTATATGGAGAAGCCCTTCCTTCTCCATATAACTATATATTTATACCTCTTCTCGTAGCCTGATGTCATAGAATCAAAACCTTTTAGTGGCCTCTCACACCTGCTTCAAAACTATTGCACCCAGACTGTGGAATGCACTGAACCCTGTGAAGACTTAAATGACTTAAAGGGCTTTAATGCTTTGATGATGCATTTATGATTGTATTATTTTCTGTTTTTTTTAGGCATTTGTCTGCAAAATCTGCTGTATAAATAAACTTTTATTTACTTACATATTGATGTTATTTTAAAAAGTGACCTGCAGTGTAAATGCCATGTCACAGTATCAGGTTGCATTGTCTCTTGCCACTTGTAGGGTTCTCAATTATATGGGTGGGAATAGAATTTGTGTAGGCATCAGTTCACTGTAGGAAATAATTTTGAGAGCTATTGACCTGTTAATAACGACTATCAATCTCATCTTGAATGTATTTCTTGGCCTATAATATGACTATTTTGCATTACCTCTGTGCCATTTTTATTGACTCTGAGCATTTTTATAATCATCAGTCACTGATGTTTTCAGCTGCATAATGTTTTGTCAGGGTTTATCATGCAGTGCAGTGCATTACAAAGTTCCAAGATACAAAGCATGACTGCAACTTAAAATATTAATATTTAGAGTACACACAAAAAACTGACAGAATAAGTTCCAAGACCCAATGAAGTAGATCTATTGGATATCAGAGGGGAATTCAGGTGTGAGCTGAAAAAGTTTGTGGTTTTCTGGGGAGCCAGTGGAAAGTGGGCAGCAGGATTTCGTCACTTGTTTTTGAAATATGTAACATTTGTCAAAGTATTAGAATTAAAACATCTCTTATATCAACATTTACAAAAAGAGATTTGTTGGTTCATCAGTTTTCCAGTATATTCTGTAAATGATGTTAATTGCTGTCTTTCACTCAGAACTGTGATTTTTATTATAAGTAAAATATTTAACATGCCTACTGAAAATGAATTTCTAGAAACCAATACAAAGTTCCCCTACACAAAATTAATATTCTTTTATGTCTATCTATATATTGGGGCGATCGTGGCTCAAGAGTTGGGAGTTCGCCTTGTAATCGGAAGGTTGCCGGTTCGAGCTTGGACAGTCTCGGTCATTGTGTCCTTGGGCAAGACACTTCACCCGTTGCCTACTGGTGGTGGTCAGAGGGCCCGGTGGCGCCAGTGTCCGGCAGCCTCGCCTCTGTCAGTGCGCCCCAGGGTGGCTGTGGCTACAATGTAGCTTGCCATCACCAGTGTGTGGATGACTGGATATGTAAAGCGCTTTGGGGTCCTTAGGGACTAGTAAAGTGCTATATAAATACAGGCCATTTACCATATATATATTAAATTTTCTTACACAATGGATACGTTTTTATATATATATATATTATTTGTAATGTCTTCCCTTACCTTTGCATGTTATACATAATTATTCTGGTATCAAACATAGAATGGTCTACTGAAGAGGAATACCAACATGTCATTGCAACAGTGTTAATAAATAAACTAAATTATTTTGTATTGATTCATATTTTGAATGTTACCTTATTAAGAATATACTAAAAGTAATAATTGTACAAGAGAAATAAATGTAATTGCCTTGTTTATTATATGCCAATAATTTCCACTGAATTTACTGTTTATCAACTTTAGAAATATGCAGCTGATGAAATAAATGGAGGTTAAATAAAGCTGTTTTTTTATTCCTGCTCCTCTGAATTCCAGGAAACTCTTTCCGTGTTTTTCAAACCAGGCTGGCATTCACCATCCCACACACAAAGGCTTTGTTGGAGGCCTGTCCGGCTGTATAGTGTGTTTATAGTCATTTCCTTTTCTTCCTGAGCTGTTAAAATTCACACATACTCAGACACACACGCATACACACATAGTTACATGCACACACACACACACACACACACACACACACACACACACACACACACACACACACACACACACGCACAGTAGTAGTGTTTTTTCTTTAAATCTCAATTTAAAGTTAGTTTGATTTCATATATTCTCCATTTTAGAGCTTCAACAGTTTTACCATTTTACATCCAATATCTGTGCTACCTAGTCCAGTGTGTATTTTTTTAACTGTATTTTTTTAACAGATCTTGAACTTGAAACAGATCAGAGATTGAAAAATTATATTTACTCTGCACGAAGTTTAATTATTTCGAAGATGCAGACCATCTCCAATTTTATATGAAAGCATTTGGTTTAAAAAAGGGTTGCTGAATTCAGTTCCCCCCTCCACTGCTGCCACCACCTCCCCCAGGCCATTCCGCACTAGACAAGGGCCAGACTGCCAACAGTTTACAAGCTGTCTGTCTGTCTCAAGTTCAACTTCAACATTCAACCTGGAGAACAAAAAATGCACACAGAGAAGGATGGCTAAAGATGGTTTGTGTGTGTGTAGAGAAGGATGGCTAAAGACGGTTTGTGTGTGTGTGTGTGTGTGTGTGTGTGTGTGTGTGTGTGTGTGTGTGTGTGTGTGTGTGCATCTGCAGTCTGTTAAACATGAATTTGAGACGGGAAAAAAGGAGCTACAGTCCTGCATTCCTGATGTAAAGCACAAAGTATACCCTGGAGAAGGTGTGTGTGTGTAGTGAATTAAGATAAGATAAGATAACCTTTATTAGTCCCACACGTGGGAAATTTGTTTTGTCACAGCAGGAA
>NW_024582851.1:58813-85715 GCF_018398535.1 Haplochromis burtoni | reverse complement strand
TTCTCATGTATATATCTCATGTATATCTCATGCACATATCTTTCTTTCTACATAGCACTTTAATTCTTATTGTTTGCACTGAAGCACCGCAGCAATTTCCTAATGTTGTAAACCTCAACATCTGGCAATAAACCCCATTCTGATTCTGATTCTGATTCTGATTCTGATTCTGATTCTGATTCTGATTCTGATTTAATTTTGAAATTTAATACTGTTTTCCAGGCTTTATGCAGCCTTACTCATAACTCGGCTAAAGTATTTTATCATACTTTTTAGAATACATACATTATCAATTTAAGTTAAGTTCTTTGATTTAAATTATTCAATTATAGAATTTAATTCTGATTTTATTTTTTTGTTGTTTTTTGTGTTTATTTATGCTAAATAAAACATGACATTGCATACCTCTGTACACAGGCAAACTACAAAGTAAAGGCAAGTTTCCCGAGGTCACAGGTATAGTGTGATACTATCTAGCTCGCTGATCTCTTATATTAATCTCTAAACATGTTTGTGGTTGTACAAGTCAATCTTTTTAAAGCTGTCTTCCATGTATAAATTTATTTGCACACATAATGCATCTGATAATGAAATCATTGTGACCCCCCCTTAAGTATAATATTTAATTTCACTTCACACCACTGTCAATCCCAGCTGTGGATAAATGTGTATAGACAGCTTTCTTTTGAACATCTTTCTTTTCTTTTTTATGCTATTTCTTTTTTTGTTGTTGTTGTTTTAAGTCTAGTCAATTTAGTCTCTAAAAAAATGGTTGGTTGGATCCAATGTTGAATTTTGACTAAGTATATAATATAATTTAACAAATATTAAAATTCCTCTGCAAAATATTAGCTGTGCACTGATATATAAACATATAAATGCCAGTGATGCGTGATAACCCTGAAAATTCCACAGTGAAAATGATCCACTCCTTTGAAAGCATAATATCTTTACTGAAACCCTTCCTGAATAAAAGTACTGAATAATAATCTATAAAATGCACTTAATCATTAATAAAATAAATAAAGTAAATTTGAATGTTCTTTCTGATTCTTTCATATGTATGTGTTACTGCATTCATTTTTAAATTGAAGATCACTTTACTTATATTTCAGATTTTTTATGTTTTATTGATTATATATTTTTTATTTATTTATTTACTCTTGGTGTTTTTTGCTCTTAATTTTGTGACATTTTCAACAGATATTGTCAAGTTCTTAAAGAGTTACATAAAATTATAGTCTTGAGTCCTGCATTTTTTATATTTTACTAGGAACATGGGCAATAGGTACAGTAATTTGTGGAAACATATGACAACATGACTCCTAACAAAGCTTTCTTGTAATATCTTTAATATCTTTATATTTAATATCTTGTATAACTAGCTCGGCATTCCAGCTCTTCTTTGGATGCTGATTGCCTTTTATTCCATTCTCTTTCATGATGATCCCACACTGATTTAATAATTATGAGGTCAGGACGCTGGGTAGGAGTGTCCATTGTGTGTTTTTAAATCCAACGCATCTGCAGTTTGTAATGCTGTTTCTCTTCCTTAAAATGTCATCTTGACAGCAATGGTTTCTGACCTGCATTGCCTTCCATGCCAAGATATGCCAACTATTCAGCGATACTCCTTGAAATAACCCATGGTGAAAAAAATGACTGCTGAATTGTGTTATCATTATCATTTTTATAGATTCAGCAAAAGAAATGGGAGTGGAGAGGATTATTTTTGTGGCAGGCTGCTAGTAACTAAGTGTATAAATTTTTAGTGCTTGTCTGTTATGTGTTTAAACAACACTGGTTCCTACCTTCAGTTAGATACCTTTTTATTTTTTCAGTGATTATTAAATGAGTGTTAAGTGGCTTAAAAAACAAACAAAAAATAAAAATTCCTCTGACAATGGCCAGGTACAAGGAGTGGCCTGAAAAGTAAGTGAAAATATAGCAATTATCATAAGACCTTCAAAAAACTATGGCTCAAGTACAATCTTAAAAATGACAAGTTTTGCTCCTAGTAAGGAAAATATAAAGAAATAAGGGGTGACTCTAGACCAGCGGTCTCAAACTCGTGGCCCGGGAGCCACTTGAGGCCCACGTCACCCCTACTTGCATATCGATGTGAAGAAATACAATGCAATTTTGCCCTTGAAGTTACTTTTTTTGCTTGGGAGGATTCATTTGTTGTTGAGTGCAATGTTAAAATAAGTTATTTAAAAAGCAAAAAATGATTTAATATGAAGGCAATATGAGAAGAGAGTACAAACATCTGGACGGATTGGCTGTGTTAGTTCAGTGAGACAGTTATTTGTCACTTGCTGTCAAAAACTAATATATACACTTATGTCTGCATTTTTATTTTGTTAAATATGAACAAAATGATAGCAGAAGTGCTGCCACGTGTCTGGTCAGAAAGAGAGTACCAATGTATTTATTTGGTAGTTCAATGAAAGGCTTCAGTTAGTTACTGTAAGCGTGAGGGAAAAAATTGTATTCACAATTGAAGTTAAACTTACTAGTTGAACACTAAAGTGGCCCTCCAATGAGATGACAGTACCAGCAGTGGCCCACAGCTCAGACCCCTGCCCTAGACTTTTGCATACTACATTAGATGCTGCATGCCTTTTTTTCTTTAGTAAAGATAAAAAGGCATGCTAAGTGAAAGACATATTTAAAATGCATGTGTGGATTAAAGGGATTTTCTATAGTTATGTGTGAATAAAGTGATAGCATGGTCCAGCTCAAAGGCTTGCTCTTTCACCTCCTCCTCCTCGCTGGTATGCAAAATAAAGGGGAGAAGTAACTTTGTGAGCTTCAGGTCTTCCATCAATTTTGTTGGTTTTAAAAAAGGAAAGAGATGGAGCAGTAAAGAAAGTCAACAGACCAGCAGAACACACTGCTATTTGTGAAGTTCAGTGTTAATTTTTAATGGTAACACACATGGGGCGATTGTGGCTCAAGAGTTGGCAGTTCGTCTTGTAATCGGAAGGTTGCTGGTTCTCGGTCGTTGTGTCCTTGGGCAAGACCCTTCACCCGTTGCCTACTAGTGGTGATCAAAGGGCCCGGTGGGGTCAGTGTCCGGCAGCCTCGCCTCTGTCAGTGCACCCCAGGGCAGCTGTGGCTACAATGTAGCTTGCCATCACCAGTGTGTGAATGTGTGGATGACTGAATGTAGTGTAAAGCGCTTTGGGGTCCTTAGGGACTAAGTAAAGCGCTATACAAATACAGGCCATTTACCATTTACATGCATGCGCCTCATTTTGAAATATAAAGTATTATTTTCTTGATAGAAGCAATTAATCAACTCTTCATATATGTACCCAGCAGTTCAATTATGTGCATTCCCTGGTGCAGCCTGCTTTAAGCAAAAATAACTACTGCTGTCCAGTTCATTCTAATTAATACATTGTATGCTTTAATGTGCACTTGACCCTGGAGTTTCACATCAGTTCTGCCAAATCGCCCTGGCAAAGCAAATAAAGTTGTATTTAATATTGTATTTCAATTTTTAACACTGTATTCTAAGCCACATATTTGAGCCTGTAGATATTACTGTAAAAATCTTCCTGCACACAGAAATCTCACATTTCATCTTTGATTGTATCTGAAGCATGTGTATACATATTCTATTTGTTTAATAAAATAAACTGACTTCAAGCAAAGTATCCAATGAAAGAGAACTAAGAACTTTTAGAAACATTTCTGTTGAAGCAATTAACTTCAATTTGACAGGAACACAAAAAGTGCATGTATTTAACACCAGTCAAGTTTTACAGAAGCATTTTCCTTTATAGTTTTACTTAAACTATTATATTTCTGCTGTCACCCCATGCAATTTATAGTCAGCACTCCTTGAGTGGACTTGGACTTTCTTTAAAAAGTCTACAGTGTTACTTCCATGAAATGTGCAGATGAAATGCTCAGTGCAATGAAAACCATTTTCTGGTGGACTGAAATGTCATTTAAAAGACATTGCCCAATGAAGCAAAAAAATAAATAAAATAAAATAAAAATTACGGCCATGAAAAAGAAGCCATCAATATGATTTTGTGTAAATTATTTCTGGGGATTCATGGTAGAGATTTGGATATAGACCAAAACTGTTTTAAGACAAGAAATTCTGAAAAGTGTTTTTATTCAATAACAATTCCTGAATTTTAAAATTTTTTCTTACAATAAAATTGATTTTTCTTTGCTGCATTTCAGGTTTGTTTGACCTTTTTACAGCAGAAAAGAAAAAGACAACCTGCACCGGTGGTCAAAACCACTTGGAAGGGACCACATGGCAATCAAGAAGGCACTCCTTGATAGTCATTTGAATTTTGGGCCATGAGGGTGACCAAATGTCCCTCAGAACGTGGCACAGCGTTTTTGTTCCCTGTGCTCCTGTGGCACTGTGACTAGTTCTAAAGGACATTTAGAACTAGCGCTTATTAGTCTGGTTTTTACCCACATCTATGTACATGAAAGGAAAACTTTTTGTTATAGTCTGAAGAAGGTTAGCCAGTCTAATGCCCTACTCCTCAGCAGATAAGATAAGATGAGGCTTGATTATTCAAGACCTTGTATGTGAGGAGCATGATTTTGAATTAAATTCTGGATTTAACAGGGAGCCAATGAAGGGAGGCCAATACAGGAGAAATATGCTCTCTCTTTCTAGTCACTGTCAGTACTCTTGCAGCAGCAAATGTTTAATATGATGGAAACTATCACAAACAAAAATGGAACAGCAGTATGTTCTGAGAAATTGATTTTTGGTCTTTTTTGCCAATGTTATTTTTCATTTTCACTTTGGGGGGGAAATGTTGTGTGAAATCACTTAGTATATGTCTCAAGGTCTGGCTGTGTGGCAGGCAGGATGGGACCCAAATGCAGGACTCGCGACCCGAAAGAGTGAACTAAGGGAGGCAGCTTTATTTTGAGTGTACAAAAATTCAAATACTAAATACAAGAAAACTAAAACAAAAGCTAGACACTAGAGACAAGGATAAAACTTGTAAACTGAGAAACTAGAATTAAGCATTGCAAGGCTCATAGAGGAACATGCAGCTATAGCAGTAGCATGAAACAACAATGGACAGAGGAGAACACGGGGCTTAAATACACAAGAGAGTAATGAGGGAATGGGAAACAGGAGGGAAACACAGCTAGTGCTAATCTGACATAACAAGACGAGGAGTTAGCAAAACTGAATACATTGAACACAGGAAGAGGAACTATCAAAATAAAAAAGAGAAACACACCAACCAAAGACACACAAGTTTAACACAGTGACTGGGGAGACATAGGGAACATAGAGACAAAGTTGACTATACATGAAACGTGGGACACGGGAAAAGCACAGACATGTGACAAGGGAACAGAGACTAAACACAGATAAATACTAAGGGAGAAAGAACTAACATCACTAAGAACTTAAGAAATAAAGATAACCAAAACCAGAAATAACAAAAGTCAAAGAATATTAAATCAGAATCTGAAACATAAATATTGGGTCACAGACCCAGTACTGTAACAATATGTGTGTCATAACTGGATAAAGTTTGCAAAGTTTACAAAAGCAATTGACCATAATTAAAGAATATTGGCCTGAGCATATACCAACTATTGATTGAGATCATAAGGACAAACCAAATTGTTGGAAATATGATATGTTTGGCCTGTACAAGCTAAATGATAATCCTGTATCAGCCACAATTTATTGTATTTTTAATTTTAGTTTAGATATCAAAATTTCAGAGTAACTCTCAGCATTGTTCACCTGTCCCATGTTGTCCCACATAAACACTGTGTTTGCCCCACATTTTATTTGTTAGAATCTGGACAGCCTATGTGAATATTAAACCCTTGTTTTGGACACACAAAATTGCGTCAAAAAATGTTTCAAAGATCTTCAATTATAGCACCCTCTTAAATCCGTCGCTACATCCTCTCCCTATAAACACTTTCAAATTTATTTGAGGATAGCCCACATTGTGTGCGTTTCCAAACAAATTACCTTTAAGTGAAAGTGGTTATCAAGCTACTCAGCATATTCTGCATCTATAAAGCCTACTAACCACAATCTGTGTGTCTGGTAAAGAGGTGATAAGATCCGACACAAGGTCCGGTGCCCCAGTTCTTAATAATAATAATAATAATAATAATAATAATAATAATAATAATAATAATAATAATAATAATAATAATAATAATAATAATTTATTCATTCATTTCAGTTATGTTTGAGCATTAACGTAAATGTTTAGAACTCGGTTTATCGCCCATAAAACACAGTCAAAGGATTTGTTAAATTCAAAAAACGTTGCTCATGGTTTTCAGATTGAGGACTCAGATTTCAGCGTTGCGCAAGAAGTTCACATAAGAAATCTTTTGACTTCACCAGTGCTGAACATTTATGAAATGGAGTGGCATTTATCGATTGCCAAAGTCGCATACTTATCAAAGTATACTTTGTCTTGCATCCACACAATCAGACTATGTAAATTAAAACAGATCCCATTCGCCAGAAAGCACACTAATGTTAAAGGGCTGGACATCGCATTGAAACCATAGCGAGTAAAAACTGTGGTGAGCTCATGTGTAGCTGTAATCTGTGGTGCACGGCAGTCGCCCGTATATATTGTGTGTATTGTTAGTGATGTCCCTCACACACCCCGCTATTATAAAATATTCATGGTAGACTTGATACGAGCCTGTCTGGTCACATGACTTTCAAGGTCACCCACCCTCACGTTTGTGTTTGAGAGCTACATACAATGCAGGCTAAAAAAAAAAATTGTATACATACGCACAGACAATTCTGTTTTGTTCTACAGGAGCTTCTAGGATTATCTTCACGGAACATCAATTATTATTATTATTATTATTATTATCACACATCACGCTCAAGGTCAGGGTCTTTTTTGTCCCCCCCCCCACCTCCTTATTCTCTCTGTCTCTCTCTCTCTCTCTCTCTCTCTCTGTCTGTCTGTCTCAAACGCACGCACAGTGCAGGCTAAAAGAACTTGCAGAAAGCGCAAAGAAAATAACACGATTTGAAGTCTCTACTCAGTTTTGTTCTGGAATTATTATTATTATTATTATTATTATTATTATTATTATTATTATTATTATTATTATTATTATTATTATTATTATACGAATTATTCACGAAATATTGAACTGATATGAATTGCTAAGTTAACTTTATTTAAAATTAAAATACTGTTCACGTTAGTTCTCCGTAATGTTAATGTTATGGATAGAATGTTCAAAAAGGGAAGAGAGGAACGAAAGTTTTTGTTTAGCATTTTTTAAATAATATTTTTATAAATACTTCTAAACAAGTAGATATATTAAAACACATTTCCAATGTCTATGATAATAATAAGTACACTAATGATTTTTTTTTCTTCTCCCATACGCGGTTCTGTCACAGGCATGGAAAACCAGAATGCTTGCCATTCCATGAGACAGGCTTCCACCACAGGGAGCGTTCCTCCAGAGGCAGACTTGGTAAGTGAATCTGGTCTATCGTGAACAGTTTTAATCAACAAGCGCAAAATGGATTCCTCTGTTGTTTGTCTAATTTCGGATATCAGTTTTCAATGTTAAATAAAAGTTTGTTTGCCTCCTCAAGGCATAGAAAATTATTTTAAAAACATAACACCTTTATTGGGATGGGACAAAATTTATTTAGTGTTACACTGTGATTTGGTTACTGTTTTACATGCGATATAAACAGTATGGAGAGCATAGTAGTTATGCTATAGGCTACTTGGCACGGACAACACTGACAGTGGAAGACATACACTAGACAGATATATTATCAAAGCAGTCAGGAAAGTTCTGAAATTACAGTCTGTGAGAGGTCCCACTTCCAGTTTCTTTACTTTTTCCCATTCACTGTTAATTATCTCAACTGTTACGAATTGTCCAAAGAGCAGTGACCTGCATGCTATTGAGTACTGCTCTTCACTTTGGCCACGAATTTTTTCTCCTTCACCCTCCTGTTCTGGAACCAGATGGTAATCTGTCGCTCTGACAGGTTGGTCACGGCCGAAATCTTTCTCCTCTTGTCCTTTGTGATGAACTTGTTGGCTGCGTACTCTTTCTCTAGCTCTTTGAGCTGGACCTTGGTGTAAGGTATCCGCTTCTTCCTGCCTCGGCGGAAAGACAAGCTGTCGTTCTGGTGCGCCACCACATCTGTCAAAGAGAAAAAGCCAGTCTGAAGGTGATGGGCTGCACATACCATGATACATTTTCAAGCTCTACACTCCACGATTGCTGTAATAGTGTAAGTGCCGATAAAATATTTGTCGAGCACAATTTAGCATCTTTAAGGAAGTGAACGGGAACTTTATGTTTGGATCGGACTGGATACAATCCTGCGAGGCAGACGGGAAACGAATATCTGCTGTCTGGGTTAAGTTCAAATTGACCTACAAAAAATGGCGTCTTTAAACACAGTGCACGCATCTATTCTACTCCACACAGACTGTCACAAGGATAGCATTTTGTGTCTTCTCTTGACTTTGTGTTTACGGTGTTTTTAGTTTAATTCTACATTTGTGCGATGTGTGTGTTAAATAAAGAGAGAAGTGGAGTGGGCGTTAGGGTTTTTTCCTTTTAACTCACACATTACAGTCCTGTTCACTGTGAATATTGGGCCAAGAGGATTAATTATTTCCATCATTATTATTGAATTAATTACAATGTTAATAATGAAAGTTAATTTTCCTGTTTATTTAATTTATTTATTCATTCATTAATTTTAGCAGTGGCAGCAGAGTAACATGTCTCTCATCATAATAACCATTATGATAACCATTAAATTAACTGGAAGGCCCCAGCAATAGAATGATTATCTCACTTGGTTAATAAACGATATTGAACGAAACACCAAAATGTTTTTCACTCTGCACCAAGAGATGGCAATGCAAGGCTCATTTCTAAGTTAGAGTCTGCAACATGTTGGTATTTTCACAATATCAAGGATCCAATCAACTTGACGTTAATTTTCACTTGTACGTGACGCCCTAAACTAGATGGGGATTCAAGGGCAGTGATTAACCTCAGCCATCACAAACCTCAAGCACATTATTGCCTTGCTTTTGCAAAGAAACTCGATGCATTAACCGCCTAATTTTAGTCCAAATTTATGAAGACGATAATTTACTATCGGAGCAAATTAATCATCCGAGATGTTTTTTGTTTTAACAAATGTCAATCCTTTAATTTCTTAATTGTTATTAAATGTAATTTTTATTAAATAAATATGTTCAGTTGCGTCATAGTTACAAAAAATCTGTTAGAGTTCTGTTTAACTGTTTTAAAATCGTTATTATGAACCCTGAAAGCAGCAGTACTCACCAGCCAGAGCGGACTTCCAGAGGTGGCCGGCCTGTCCCTGATCTTTGGAGCAGTACATCTGTCCTCCCCAGGCGTTGGTCAGAGCCCAGGGCTGGTAGCTGTCCATGGGCAGCAGGGTGTCATGGCGCGGTTCCCCGGTGCCGAGTGTTTGGACCACCGACACATCCAGGTAGCTGGCCATCGACTGGTATGGGCTGGCATAGCCATGGTAAAAGGCGAACTCCTTGGCCCGGTGGTTCGGATATTCGTCTGAGCTCACTGTTGTGTCCATGTACTGCGAGCTGAGAGCGGCTCCGGCCGCTTGTGTACAGGACTTAAGAGGAGCCCGACCCATCCTGCATGGGTAGTAGCCGTTACCAAAGTAGCTGTAGGGTAATGCGGTTGCGGCCGACGAGCTCTGGTGCGGCACAGCCGCACATTGCTTCCCCGAAGAGGCAGCGGTCTCACCGGAGCCTGAAGCGGACACATCCACTGTGGAATACCCACCTGAAGAGTGCACCAAACTGGACGGGTGGCCACCCAGAGCAGCGGCGGCCGCCGAATGTGCCATGATGTTGCGGCACTGGCTTGCTGCAGTGGCAGCGGCAAAGTTGCCGCTGCCTACCAGCCCCTCCATGTTCTTGTTCAACTCGTCCACGTTGTTGTCATACACAAACATTACCGTTTCCACTGGCCAGCGAGGGTTGAGTACTAAAGAGGCTGTCATATGCCCACCCTTCCCCGTTTTGGCCTTCGTGTGCCTCAGACTCCGTCCGTTCCTGGCGCTAAGCTGCTACATTTGCTGAATGAGGCTGATCACTGGCGCTCACTACACATACATACATATACACACACACACACACACAAATACAAACACACACACACAAACGCAGCTCAAGAAATGTACTTGTACAGCACTATCATAGCACGGTATGCTGCTTTGTTGGAGTGACGTGTCATTGGGTGTCATTCGGTAGCAAAGACTCCCACTAACCGGCCGGATCTCCACTTACATCCCAGCCGCAGCCTTGACGCAACAAGCCCCCTGGACCAAGAGAAGTAACGGGAGCATAACTATTGGATGAGACAGGGTGATCACGTGATGGGACAAACGCAAAAAGAAGAGTAGAAGAGACTAGTTGAGGACTGTCAGTGAGAGGAGGGGGAAAAAAGCATTTTATGAGTTTCCAGCTGTGATATGAGAAGGGAATGAGCAGATTCGCTTTAGCTTACTGTAGTTTGGTTTACTTTAGTTTGTCTCTGCAGCTGCCTTTGCGTCAGACTCAAGTCTGTGATGTGATGTTCTCTGGTCGATACTAAGAGTGACATTACCTTAGTCTGCCTAAAGAAAGAAAGAAAGAAAGAAAGAAAGAAAGACAATGAAAATAAATCACTAGACCAACTTCTTTTGTGTCGTACATAAAAGTACGTGGTGCAAATGGACTCGGCAATATCTAAAATGGACTCGCCAATATCTGAACTGACCGTTTAGATAATCACTTTTTCAATAACTATACTCTCCATTCTACACTGGCAGCACACCTGAACCACAAGAAACAAAAATGTAAACTGTAAAGTGTATAAGTTTCAAACTGATTTGAAACTTATACACTTTCAGAGAAACTGAAATTTTGTTGTGTAAATGTTATTTATTTATTCAATATTTATTCTTCCTTTAATATGGAACTCCAGATGCTCAGTTTTATACAGATGTGAACACATTTAAAATCGGTGCTTCTCAAATGCATGAAAAACTTATTATTAATTTATCATTACCGTGAATGTTTTCAAGCCTTCTAAAGCAAAGTTTGGCTATTAAAATAAATGCACCCACTGGAACATTTCTCCACCTAGTGAAAAATCAGGTTTTAGTTTAACTCGCTCTCAGTCGTTCTGACTAAAGTAAACGTTAAGGAGATTTATGGAAGGGTTTTGGAGTTCTTAAAACTTGAGAAAAACGGCTTTGGTTGAAAGTGTCTCGGAAAGGTTTCCGCGGCACTCAAGGGCCGTTATATTAAGAAACAATTTCACTACGGGGAAGTTATTGTTCTCATTTTTTATAGGAGACGGGAACTTAGTCTGCGCTTGGTTTGAAATTAATCCTTCTGATGCTCCTCTATACTGTAATTGAAATTACTGTAATTATTTTTATTTTGAATCACTCCATGTGCCGTATACATGAAGGCTAAATAAGCCGTAAGTGAGAAATTAGTGAATTTCCTAAAGGTTATTAATGAACATGAAGACATGGAAAAGAAATGGTTGGTCAATGAAATACTGCAGACAGGAACCATTATTTTGCTTCAATACATGTTTTATCTCTGGCCTGCAATGAACCTATATGACTACTTCTTCTGCAAATAATTTAAAAGGAAACTTAAAGATTAAGCATTTTTTCAGTTTTTTATTCATTCTAGAATAATTTTGTTCAAGTTCATTATCTACAGAAAGCAGATCTAAAGAGAAATGTGGTGGGTAAAATAAACTCCTTACACATTACCATGAGCTCTTAACCCGAAGCTTCCAGCCTAAAAGCGTAGGGCCACTCATTTGAGTTCACTGGATTTTCATCATTTTCACCAGGGAGTCCGCCATTAGGCGCATATACGGTGGGGAAGTTCACTTTTACGTGTGCCGCAGAATTAATCCAAACACATTAATATCAGATCTTGTTTTCAGTAACATTACAGTGACAGACTTTAGGATCACGTGTGAAGCCAACAGCCTGTACAATGTGAAGAATGCGGAAGTTTACTTCTCACCAAGCTACATAAAGAGGAAATCAAGTCTTTGTTTGAGCTTTGTGGTCATAGAGCAGTGGCTGGATCCGTACAGTATAAAGAAATAAGCCGTTATAATGGACTTTAAATAAATAAAATATAATAATCTGTGCAATAATTTAAATGTTTTGAAATATATTAGAATTCAAAATTAGCAACACAAGCTGAATGTAAAACTTGTATCTAAAATATATTCTGCAGTTCAGGTTGGGTATCAGACGCCACCTCTCTGGGGACATCTTAGGCCCTCCAAGGTTTGGAGGCCTATCTCCCCCTACCACCACTTCCCCTGCCAGTGGTGGACTCCCTCAGACATCGGTGCGTTGGTGGTTCTTTGTGTCCGGGGATGGGCGTCCAGGTACACACCGGCTCACTCCTTGGCGGCCGCTTATCGGGGCCTGGAGCCTGGGGCTTGTTCGGGCCACTTCGGAGGTGGGGTGCCCCCGGCCTCTCGGCCTGGGGCTCGGTCACTCAGGCACGGCTGGCTGCCGGCGGAGCTCACGGGCGCGTCACTGCAACTCCCCCTGGCTTCTGCTCCGCGGCTGCTGAGTGACCCCTCATCTGGGACTCTCCTCAGCTCTTTCTGGGACAGTGGCGCGGCTGCCCCTCTGTTGGTCTTCCTTGGTCTCTTGTGTTCTGGGGGCCTCTGGATGTCTGGAGTTTTGATCTCCTCCATACCTGCTTCATGCCCTGGAGGACGGGGCTGTGGCCCCCCCACACCCTCTAGCAGATCATTACATGAAGGAACCTTTTAAAAAACAAAAAACAAACGCGTCCATGCTCACAGGTGTACACACGGGTGATCACACCCACAAACTACACCCTTTTTGGCTCCTACCTCAAAGCACACTGTGTTCTGTTGATCTTATGTGCTGCACAATAATGTTTAACATTTAGTATTTACTGTCATATTCCCATATATCATTGTGATGTTGTTTATTCTATTACTCTTGTTCTCTTCTGCTTGCTTTCTTTTTTCTTTCTCAGCAGGTGACCCAGGTGATTGATATATGCATTTTTTTTTCTTCTTTTTTTTCTTTTTTCTGCTCATTCTGTTGGTTTTTGGTTTTTGCCCTTCTCCCCCGTCCCTCTTCTCAGCTGTTTCTCTTTCCCTCTTTCTTTCTCCCCTTCTTTCCTCCAGTCAAGTCTGTCCCGTATTCAGTAAGTGAAAATAAAATAAACAATAAAAGGTGAATCAAATGGACCATTATGGCAAGGCTGGGATGGTCAATTTGGTAAAGTAAATAAATCCGTTGGGCATCTTTCTTTGCCTTTAGACAACAATTCTGATGGCAAGAGAGCCAAACGGGACAGGCAAAATAAAATAAAATAAAATAAATAAATAAATAAATAAATAAATAAATAAATAAATAAATAAATAAATAAATAAAATAAATAAAATAAAATAAAATATATTCTTACACATGTAACCATCACGGTGTTTATTCCAGCTCACTATCAGGTGAACTCGAATAAACACTATTATATTTAATATTTATATAGCGCTTTTATACTAAAAGTGAGCACTTGAAGCGTTTTTCTTACTAAAGGTCTCAATCAAGCATTCACACAAGTGCTTTTTTCTATGCATGAACACTTTTAAAGTAATGTTCATACACTCAGATGGCTGCAACTTGCTCACAGACACTTCTACATGCAGGTTGGGGAAACCAGTAGACGACCGGCTAAACCTCCTGTCCTATCCTCACTTGCCGTCACAATATGACTATACTATCACAATATCAAAACAAGGAAAGAAAATATTCGTTTTAATTCTATATTTTTGTTGTAATATCTTTAATTGTTATTGACTGTTATATAAACATTTCACTGTGCAATAGTTCTGTGTATGTGACAAATACAATCTTAAATCTTGAAGCTGCCAATGAATAAATAAATAAATACATAAATATTCACAATATTGCCATCAGTTATATTCATATGCAACATTTATTTTCCTTGTGTTGTTTTAAAGCAAATGAATAAGTCTGAAAATACAAGTGAATGGGGCGCCAGTATGATAAATTTACACAGTTAACATTAAGTCCATGATAAGCATAATATCTATAATTGTTATTCTGAAATATCACCAATATAGTCCGTAAACATTATTGATAGGATATTTTTAAATTTCTATTCCTAAATAATTTTAAAATATTTTTTTTTTATCAAAATGAGAAAAATTAATCTCCCATGTTAGTTTGGCATTTATGTTACTTATTTCCAATTTATTCTGACAAGGAATCAGTAGATTGCGAGGTTGAGGGTTTATTTTTAAATTAAAATAATATTTTGTATTTTGCCCAACAAAGTAGAAAGCTTAAAACTGCTTCAGTAGACATAGTCCTTTATAAATGAAAGGAATAAATGAAAGGAAATAAACAGCTCAGTGGTGACGTAAATGCAGATGAATCACCTGCTCAAATCGACTCTATTGCTTTGTATAGCTGAGTCAAAGGAGCTTGCAAAGAAGACTTCAGCTTTGTATAGGTGAAGTCTTCTGTTCAAAAATGTTCAAACCTTGCAGCGTGGCCTATTGCAGACAAGACTTCACAAACAAACCACCCAGACAGTACGACTCTAACCCACAGTGTGGTCTGCTGTTGGTGGGGGTGTCAGATGTCAGACCGCCCCCGAAGGTCAAGGTCAAGTTTAACGTGAAAGGTGGGTGGGTTGGGGGGTTACAGCCAGAAAGACAGACATATTGTAATGAGTTCAACTTCAAGTTCAAGACCACCGCACACCTTGAAACTCACTCTCTCTGTCTGCGTGTGCTTGTGTGTCACCATGGTTGTGTTCAAAATTGCTTAGATGATGCCACACACGGATGAGGCCCAATGTTACCACTATAACCGGTATGGAGTTAAATCAGCAGACTGCAATTCACTCAAAATGAATCGTGAATAAAAAATAAAACCATTCTCAATAACATAGAAGTCAACAGACTCACAGGGAGACTGAAAAGTCGTTTCTGAAAATAATAATAATAATAATATTTTCACTTTCAAATACACAGCGCTATGAGGATAGTACACTTTATTTCAAGCCTGAATCGTCCTCTGGTCTTCGTCAGGGCATTTTGTCATGTATGTATTTTCTCTTTTTAATCTAAATACAGTCTATAGACAAATAAAGCTAATACATCATTTATTTTAGAAAAAGAAAATGTTGTGTCATATTCATTGATACATTTCATTAGTTTACTAGGCTAACCCTATTTCTCTGGGCTACTGTGAAATTACTAAAACATTCCCAGTCTCATTTTCCCCATATTTCTGCAATCCATGAATCGAAATCAGCGGTATAGGTTATAAAATGTCATACAGTAAGTGAGAGATGAAATTTAACGGCTAAAGCAAGCATAAACTGATATATTTTATTTTAAGAAATTTACACGGTAGGTACGTGGGATGTTCTACCTCCTGAACTACGGGAGTGGTTCCTGCCACAAGGGTGGCTGGCACCCAAAAGGTAGAACATGTCAGTTATTACTTGGAAGATTTGTGGTTTGATTCCTAACTGCTTCAGTCTGCATAATTTAGAAACAAACCCCAAGTTGCTCTCCGCTGTATCCATCAATCAGAATGGGTTAATTGAACACGATTTGAGCGCTCAGGTAGAGCAGGAAAGCGCTATGAGAAGCAGGGCATATAAATATTGGAAAACGTAACATCAAAAGAAAATACAGCCGACTACGCGTTCCCCAGAAACGTTACAAACTGTACGTGTCAAATTATATCTGCGTCGACTTAATCATGTTTTAATGTTTTGATTTCATTTGGTGATAGTTATAGGTTAATTACACCGATTAGTCTGCGTAAAAAAGAATTAAATAAATACACATCTAAATGTCATGTTTTTACCCTCATAAAGGCCAGTGGAACGGTTTCACAGGTCTTCTAGCATTTGCTTTTAGAAATCCTGCGAATGTAAAAATATCGTATATGCTATATCAGTTATTTCATTTGATGACTTAGAACAATAGACTTAGATTAAACGTATAAAATCACCCTGCCTAATAGAAAATAATAAATTTATACAGGGGTTTAGGGTTGCAGGACTATAATATAATAGAATATATTAAGCTGGAAAAAAATGGTATTACAACATTGGACACATTTTAGAATGTTAAGATGAGAACAAAACTGGTTTCATATAGTATTATGTACTTCTCCCTTTGGCTTTCTGTGTAATAAATTGTGAAAAAGACGGTTGCGCAGATCGATCCTGGTGCTTTTACGTGGTCTTGTCTTATTCTCCATCTTGAGCAAACTCTTGAAGGTTATCATTGCATTGCAGGTTTGTTTCAGTTTAAAGAACTGCATCCATTGTAATTTCACGGTGCATCCAGGCTTGATGCAAATGCAGTAAACAAGGAACATTTGCAGCCTGAAAATATGGATTGAAGTATGAAAAACGCTCCGGTTTCATAACACAATACCACTTCCGGCTTTCTTTTAGGTTACCTGATCCCAAAAAAGAAAAAGAAAAAAGTCTGAGCTGTCACCTAATTGACATGACCTGTCCAAAGTTCAAATTTATTCCAAAGGTGCCGTGGCTGAAAGTAATTCGTTATCCAGACTTTTTCTTGAACTTCATTAGACTTAATGTCACTGATCTAAATTTAATTCAGCAATTTACATCCGATACAAAGCCGTAAGAGCTTCAGTAGAATAATGGAAGGAAAGTTGCCAGGCAGTGGCTGTAATCTTTACACTAAATTTCCAATAATGTTAGTTACATTTATACCTCTAGTTTTATAAAGATATATTTAGAAAATATATGCTGTATAGTCAATATATCGAACTAATTACTTACTATGGTATAAGTTATTAATTAAAGTATATACAATAGTGTAGAGGAACTAGGTCAAGCATAATGCTGTAGTATCTACGATTAATCACATGAATGTGTGAATATATTATATTTGTAGGAAGTGTACAAAATACCATGCAATCAACATATTTAGCTGATTGTATGTAGCTTATTTAAACATTCCTGAGTTTAGCTGCACCAGTCAGCAGTGTTTCAAATAGGCTACCTTTTTTATAATCTTCATGTTTAATTCAGCAGTAAAAACATATTAAATCATTAGGGTATTCAGTATTGATATAAAATCCTCGAACTTTATTTCAAATATGACTTTTACATTCACACACAAACATTAAAATACACTGTGGAATAGCATTGTTAAATAAAGAGTGTAAAGGTAATTTTGTACACACTTTGAAAACCTCCATTCACAAAATGGACAACTTGGTCCTCTAAAGAGCAATATACAATCTTGAAAAAATATAGTAAGTTAAAATTATAAATTAAGCTACATAATAGAATAAAGTTTTCAACACCCTATTAACTGCAGTCATGATATGTATTAACTCAAAAAATAACCTGATTTGAGCCAGTTTAACTCACTGTATGCCACAGGTCTAGATCTATGGAATCCAAGCTGTAGCCCTCTTGCCCTGCTCTCCCTATGGTCTTAGTGGAAGGTTGGCTGTCAAGAAGCCATTATTAAGGAAAGGAAACAGGGTGAAAGGGGTTAGGTGTGAGAAATTACACAAGAAATGGACTAAACATCAGTGCCAGCAGGTCTGATGGAGTGATTAATGTAAATTTGACATTTTGTATCAAATCATCAGGATGTACAGAGGAAGTCAGGGGAGAGGTACATCAGTGAGTGGCCACAGGAATCTGAAAGGGTTGTTTTCACACCTGCAGTGTTGAACTTCTTTAAACTGGTTTGTTTCCACCATGGCTGCAGTTCACTTGAGCAGATGTAAGCATAGTAATCAAACTTGGGTGCCAACCAAAAACTGCTTTGAAGGAGGTGGTATAACGAACTGTAGTGTGGTTAATCTCAATTCAATTTTATTTATACAGGGCCATATCACAACAGCAGTCACCTTAAGGCATTTCTTGTAATCCGGACTGTACAAAAATATTTACAGAGAGAAA
Source organism: Haplochromis burtoni (assembly GCF_018398535.1). NCBI lineage: Eukaryota > Metazoa > Chordata > Actinopteri > Cichliformes > Cichlidae > Haplochromis > Haplochromis burtoni. The sequence goes on along the minus strand of NW_024582851.1, from coordinate 67,644 downwards.
CCCAACAATCATATGAGCCCCTATGAGCAAGCGCTTTGGTTACAGTAGGAAAGAAAAAATTTCTTTTAACAGGAAGAAACCTCCGGCAGAACCAGGCTCAGGGAGGGGTGGCCATCTGATGTGACAGGCTGGGGTTATCGGAGGAAGAAAGAACAAAAGGCATACTGCGAAAGAGAGCCAGAGATTAATAACAAGTAATGATTCATTGCAGAGAGGTCTATTAACACATAGTGAGTGAGAAAGGTGACTGGAGAAGAAATACTCAATGCATCATCCCCCAGCAGCCTACACATATTGCAGCATAACCAAGGGAGGATTTAGGGTCACCTGATCCAGTTATATGATTTAGCAAAAGGGAAAGTTTTAAGCCTAATCTTAAAAGTAGAGATAGTGTCTGTCTCCTGAATCTAATTTGAAAGCTGGTTCCATAGCAGACGAGCCTAAAAGCTGAAGTGTCTGACTCCCAGTCTATTTTTAAAAACTCTAGGAACAACAAGTAATCCTGCAGTGGGAGCACTTCCCACTGCAGAGTTGCAGAGTTGTGGACTGGAGTCACATGACTTGGACTCGAGTCAGGCTCGAGTCATTAATTTTATGACTTTAGACTTGACTTGAAAAAATGTTCTAAGACTTGTGACTTGACTTGGATTTTTACACCAATGACTTGGGACTTAAATTGGATATGAACCTGTTTACTTGAAAAGACTTGATATTTTACCCCAAATATGAAATTTTATTAAATATTAAATTAAATATATAAAAAGTGCGTACCATTAATTCATTTAATTCATTCTTACCACACTCCGTATGTATGTGTGCAATGACTGTAGCACAGCCAATCAAATAAACTAGATTTAAAAAAACAACAAAAAAACGTTTCAGACAAAATTTTGGCCAGTAAGATCTGGCGGGGGGGGGGGGGAGAAGGGGGGGGCTCGTGGACGAGTCGATCAAATTCAAAATTCATAAAATTCAAATTCAAATTTTATTTGTCACGTACACAGTCATACACAGTACGATATGTAGTGAAATGCTTGGACAACTGCTCGTGACCTAAAGAAAACAAAAAAGGAAAAGGCTATGAATAAGATAGGAAATAAATATGAAAAATTAAAAAGGGTAAATTTAACTAGGAAGGAATAAAATATAAATTAAGGTTAAAAATGAAATAACTGTACAACACAAATTAGAATGAAGGGTAAATTTAACTGGGAAAGAATAAGATAAAATATATAAATTAAAGTTGAAAATAAAATAACTGTACAACAAAATACACAATATAGAACTATATAAGAATGTATGAAGAAATATAAATAAATATATACACAATAACAGCAGCTGTACAAGTATTAACTGGAAATGAAGAATATAGTGACCAGTGTTGTGCAATCCACATTATGTCTTGTGCAGTGCAAATATGCTTAAAGTGATTTAAGTGATGAAGTGAAAACAATGTCCAGAATGTCCAGTGTGTGTGTAAGAACTATATGTGTGGGTCAGTACTGTGTGGTGGTGTGATTGAGAGACCGTATCGCCTGCGGGAAGAAGCTCCTCCTCAGTCTCTCTGTGTTGGTCTTCAGGGAGCGGAATCGCTTTCCTGACCTCAACAGAGAGAACAGTCTGTTGTTGGGATGGCTGAGGTCCTTCACGATCTTCCTGGCCTTGGTCCAGCACCGCCTGCTGTAGATTGAGTGCAGGTCAGGGAGCTCGGAGCGGATGGTGCGCTCAGCTGACCGCACAACCCTCTGTAGAGCTCGTCTGTCCTGCATGGTGCTGTTCCCGAACCAGGTTAAGATGTTTCCCGCCAGGATGCTCTCTATGGTGCACGAGTAAAAGTTCCTGAGCACCTTGGAGGGCAGTTGGAAGTCTCTCAAGCGTCTGAGGTGGTAGAGACGCTGTCGGGCCTTTTTCACCACGGTGTTGATGTGACAGGACCATGACAGGTCCTGCGTGATGTGAACTCCGAGGTATTTGAAGCTGTCCACTCTCTCCACTGGGCACTCGTTGATGACAGGGGGTCTGGTAGTTCCTCTCCTGCTTAGTGCTGAAGTCCACTATCAGCTCCTTTGTCTTACTGACGTTTAGAAGGAGGTTGTTCCTCTGGCACCAGTTCTCCAGATTCCTAATCTCCTTCAGGTAGGCCGTCTCGTTGTTATCAGAGATCAGTATGAGGTAGTCAACAAAAAACAAAATGCAATATGTAAAACATGCAAGAAGGGAATCACACATGGAGATGGAACAACCTCCAACTTTGTAAGACATTTGAAGAACAGTCTGTGGTTCTTTTCTGTTGCTACAATGAGATAGCTGACTTAGCTAACATTATCTTATTAGCAAATGTTCTCCCGGGTATGTCAATAATATTGTTTGGCTTTAATATATGTGATATTTTTGTCATGCTATTTTAAAGCATTTCAGGAAGTGGGCTCTGAACCTGAAAGACAATTTATCACCATCTCTTTCCCATTATTCAACCCCGCTTGGACTGACAAATATTTATTTTACCATCACGTCAAAATTCAAAACCCACTGTGTTTAATTTGCAATTAGTGAATGGCAGTGTTTTACTTTTGCATGGCTTTTATCTGGACAGGCCAAATGCAATGTCTGGCCCAGTGAAATTTCTTGGTTTGAAAAACTGGCCCATCTTAGTGTGTAACAGCCCTGTATTACATGGCCTTTTTCTTCTGTCATTTACGTCAATAAATCACATATAATACTTTGAGTGCTCTTATTGAATTAGCTGTTGTTTATTTGCAAATGTCAGTAATTCTTAACAGGGATCTGAAATATTGCTTATTAGAACTGTGACTTTGACTGTCTGAAAACTATGAGGATTTAAGTGTTAGTAGAAACAATTAAAGTCAAATGCAATTCATTAATGGCTATAATGGAATTTATTATATCAGTTTGTTTAACTCTAGCAGATTTGTGCTGGGCAGTACAGTATGGCTATCTACAGCAGAAAGCCATCACAAATGCATTATTAAGTGACTTGATTATTGGTTGCAACCTGCCCCTGTCTATTGTGGAAAACAAGCGTTTTCGGCACTTTCTGACAGTAATAGTTTCTGACAAAAACAGTAGTTTCTAACAGCAAATACAGCCCGGTATGAACAATTTTTGATGAACAGTTACATCAAAAATGATGATGATGGTGATCATCTTGATGACCCAGAGCTCTGGCATGACTTAACCTTGGAAGATCAGGAAACAGTAGGTGCTGCAATGGCAACAAAACAGCACCTGCAGTGTTTTGCGCACACACTTCAGCTGGTGGCGAGAGATGGGTTGTCAAAGACCAAAGTGGCATCTCCCCTTCAAAGATGTGTTTGGAGCTGAATTTTTTAAACAGAAAGTGATCCCTGCTGCTGTAATCACAAGACGGAATTCAACAGGCAAGTAAAAGCAGTCCCGCAATGTTAACATCTAAAGTTGTTCTTGAAATGCCTGGGCACAAGGAGAGTGGAACCTGTTGAAGGAGATGGTAGACATTTTGAAGCCTTTTGGATTTGACATTACATGAGAAAATAGACACGATCAGTGCCGTTGTTCCATCCGTGCTGTCCATCAATCACCACCTTGAGAAACTGAAGCCTCAAGTTTGTTTCCTGAATGGTCTGGTCAGGAGTCCCAAGCATCTTTGAACAAAAGAATTTTTGGAATTTTTATCAGTGTGCGAATGGCTAGAGCAGAAGATGGGATCACTGCCCCCTTTTCAGATCCAGTGTACCTGGGCATTTAGTATGTCTATATCTATATATATGTATTAGTGCTGTTATGTGCAGTTATGACATTAACACCATAAGGCAAACCTATACCGAGTTAGCGCGGATTGCGTGGGGCTGGACGGCATCAACAAGTTAGCGCGGTTAGCTTGTTAACGCATTAGCGCCGTGCAGCCCCACGCACAGGGCAATCCGTACCCAGGGCTTAATGGCGTTAACATAATTTTAGCACTAATATAGATATACAGAGATTAAACAATAATACTAGTACAAATAAAATAAAATGAGTAAATAATTAATTAATCAATTAAATAATTTGTTAGTTAATTAATACATTAATTAAGGAATTAATTAATTTTATTAATACATTAATTAAGGAATTAATTAATTTAATTAATACAATAATAAAAAGAAATCTAATAAAGCCCACATATAGCACTCCTGAGGATCGGAAAGATTTTCTTCCTAAAGATTTTTTTATATACAATGAAAACGTCTGCCCAAAAAGTAAAGCAAAGCAAAGTGCAGGGCATAACCAGAGCATATGTATGTAATCTGCTGGTAGGTTCTTACACGGAAGGCAAGAAGGGTCTGCATCAGAATACATGTCTGTAAGCTCTTAAGAACAAATTGAGGATCCAGGTATACCTCTAAGAATGGCCTCCCATGATTCATCACCAGTTGCTGAACCTATGTCCGCTTCCCACCACCTTTTGTTTTGCTCAAGAGATCATGTCATTAATTATAATTATCGTGTCATTACTTAACCCATACAGGGTGGCAATTAGTCTGTTCTTTGGTGGTGACAGTGATCAAATATTGTCTGTCACTATCTGGTAAATTTGGAAAGGAAGGCAAATCTCCAGATATCTGAAGAAATTTGAGTTCGAAAAATTAAAGGTCACTTAGTTAAAAGAATGGGAAAACATTTTCCCTTAAAAACAGGTTAAACAAAAATTTAATGCCTTTTGTGTGCCATAATTGATAATAGGCATCCAAAGAGTAAATATGGTTTACCAAAGATGCATACACATGATGTCCCTTTAAGACCAATTGTCTGTATGATCAACACGGTCACCTATAACATCTCAAAGTTTCTGGCTTCGAACCTTTAACCATCTGGTAGGCAGCTCTGAACACCACATCCGGAAAACCTTGGATTTTGTTGAGAAGATGAGAGATTTCATTATGGAAGCAGATGAAACAATGGTCTTGTGTGATGTTGCATCTCTCTTCACTTGCGTTCCAGTCACTGAAGCAGTGGAGGTAGTTCATAAGAGATTACAGGATGACCCCAACTTCAGCAACAGACCTACTCTCGGCACTGACCAAGTGTGTTTTCTTTTGGAAGAAAACACCATTTTCACGTACAAGTGTCAGTACTACATGCAGAAAGATGCGTGTTCAAGTCATTGGTTCAGGTATGTGGACAAAATCTGAGTGAAAATCAAATCAAGCGAAAATCCTTAGTGATCTCGTATGTGTCAGGAGAATTGGAACACTTGAGGCACATTTTTTCTAAACACTGCGCCTCTCCAAAACACACTGCACAAAATTTGGCCCACCCCAAGGGTCGGGTACCCCGACACAAACAGAGTAATATATTGTATGATTTTAAGTGCTGGGAGGATTGCCATGATTCATACATCGGGGAAACAAAACGACCTCTGGCTATGCAGATGGCACAACACAGAAGAGCTAACTCGTCAGACCCGAACTACAAAGTCTATTTACACTTACAGACCAGTGACCACTCTGAGGTGGAGGTGTGGTCTCTGGCTCAGCTGCAGGGAAGGGTGGTGCAGCAAGCTCAAGGGGCAGTTCCAGGGAGGTTGGTGGGACAGGTGTGTGGTGTTTTGTTAATGAGCTCGCTCTCTTCCTTTATGATTTAGTAAAACTGGAGCGGCGTGTGGGAGAGGAGTGTCGGAGTGCAGCTGGAAAGCTGTATGAGTGGGTGCTGAGCCAAAAGTAGAGAGATAAACCAAAAGTAGAGAGATTTTTTCATAACTGCCCAAGTATTTGAAAAAATCCTATTACAATAATTTGTTGGTAGTTTCCAAATGCCTTCAGACTTGAATTCTAAAGACTTTCATTGTGATTGGTAGTAATTTATAGTGAAAGTTACCTTAGAACATGTGTTACTACTGATTTTAATAAATGAAAGATAGTTCCATAGTTTAGGTAAATAAAGAGTTGAAAGATATGACACACTTACTCCACACCACCATAAGTACAAGTATAAGTACATAGGTATAAGAAAAACTGCAACAGCAAACTCATTTTTCTATTCTGGGTACTGTGGGCAACAAAACTATGGATGTTAAACTATTTGAATGTCATGATAAAAAGAAGTCCAATAGCCATATGTTATACAGATACAATTGTGTACTTTGATCATTTGATCAAAAATACCAACCCTTTGGAAAAGAGTTTGGCAGTGTCCACATGCAAACTCTGCAAAGCATGACATCTGTAAAAAGTCCGGTGAAAGCTGAAATCAAAGACAATAAGAAAATCTCATTGTCATGCGTGGTCACAAATGATGCTATTTATCCTTGCATGGGAAATATGCACTCAATAATATATCTGCACAGGATGTTCTTCGTTTTTTTCTGCATAACATGTGTTTCTGATGAGGCCCGCATCAGCCATGTAGTACCACACTTGCCACTGTAGTCAGTCACTATCTGAATATATGTGAGTAATATGTGATTATAAAGCGAGTAAGAGCTGTATGATCAATGACAATGAGAAATACAATGATGTCCATATACTGTAAACACATTTAGTTATGCTAGCTTAGCCTGCAAGGGGGCTTCACATGATGCACTAAGCATTTTTCTTTTCTCACCTCTTTTACTCAGTATGTATTTACACACCACCTCCCTCACCACCAACTGGTCACGGCAGAAAGACTTTCCCACATTTTAAGTCTGGTCTGCTTCCAGGATGAGGCAACAAACATCCTTGAGTACATCAGGAAAATGTCCATAACTGACCGTGTGCTTAGTGAATACCTCAGGCAGCAGTAATCATGGCATCACAGGAGCTCTGAGTTCTGAGCACAAGAGATGCAGGCTGTGCAAAGACGCCCCGAGACAATCCAGCACATAACAGCAGGATGCAAGATGCTAGCAGGCACAACATACATGGAACAACATAACCAAGTGGCTGGCATAGTATACAGGAACATCTGTGTCAAGTATGGCCTGAAAGTCCCAAGGTAATGCGATACGGACCCCGGGGGATTAAGAATGACCGAGCTAAGATCTTCTCTGACTTTCAGATATAGACAGACAAACTGATGATGACTAACGAACTGGACATAGTATCTTAGAGCATAGAAGCTTGAGAAATATCAAGAGCTGAGAGAGAAGCTCCAGAAGATGTGGAGAGGGAGGGAGGCTAGCTCATGTAGTCTGCAAATGCAAGAGAGATTATAGGACTCTTTTTAAGAAATAATTTTGTCAAATTTACATTTAATTTATCACTGTCAAAAGATCCCTTAAGGTCTATTTGGTACTGGTACAGGTCCACACCACATAAAAAAGCAACAATAACACCTTGAGAACATTTCATACAAAGTATGTTTCAGAACCTGGGCTGAGTTGTGAATCGATTTGTTATGTGTGTGTACTAGAGGACAACACACACATTTTCTGTAAATTTCCAAGACATTTTAGCAACAAGAACAGGATAGTTACATATGTTTGGCACATGCAGATTAAATGCAACATGTGCATTGTTCCTCAAATATGGATCTAGTGAAGAAAACCGTGTCTGAGTGTTTGATCAATTACACAGATTGGGATAATTCATTGTTCCAAGCCCCAGACTTCCAAGTTATTCCAAGTTCCAAGTTATTCAGCTGTATTAGGACATTATCAGCCTGTACTTCAGCCAGTTGGCTGTCACTGAAACACACACAACATATACATACATATACATACATACATATATATATATATACAGTATATATATATGTGTGTGTGTGTGTGTGTGTGTGTGTGTGTGTGTGTGTGTGTGTGTGTGTGTGTGTGTGTGTGTGTGTGTGTGTGTGTGTGTGTGTGTGTGTGTGTGTGTGTGTGTGTGTATATATATAGATAGATAGATAGATGAGTATGAACAGGACAATTCTGTGATGTTGAATGTTGAAAAGCACTTCAGTGGCTCTCCCTATTTCCCAGGAGGTCACCACAGTAGATGGATCATCATGTTTGTATTTGTATTGATCAACAAATAAAGATTTTCAAGATGGCGGCGCGCACAGACGCAGCGGCTCACTGCTCCTCACGTTCGGTGTTTTGTTTTTTACTTTTTCTACGTGTATCTCTGTGGATGTGTGTGTTTTTTATTATTATACATCGAGTAGAGTCCACCTACAGTCGTCAGGACCTTCTGAGTTTGGGATTACGCTGTGCAAGGAGCATTACATCGGACTACCACCACTTTCATGGCATTTCGGAGGACATAATAAGAGCTCCAGGGTCTCCGTGGTTGGTTCTTCCCAGCGGCAAGACAAAGAGGAAACGTAAACAAAGGAGGCAAAAGCGTGGCTGCAGGGCAGGCCCACTAGCTCAGCTAAAGAAACAGCCATTTAAGCCACCGCTTCCGAGTATTTTCCTCTCCAACGTCAGGTCCATAACCAACAAAATCGATGAACTGAGATTACAAATTGCAGTCAACAAGTGTGTACGGGACAGCAGCATAATATTACTCACAGAGACTTGGCTGCAGCCATCAATTCCGGACTCGGCTATTGAGCTAGCAGGCCGCACGGTCCACCGTCACGACAGGAATGGCCACTCCGGTAAGATCAAAGGAGGGGGTTTATGCATCTACACCAATGACAGCTGGTGCAAAAACACAAAGACTGTAGACAGCCATTGTTCCCCGGATTTGGAATATTTGACTGTGAAGTGCAGACCCATCTACATACCTCGCGAGTTTACTGTTGTCATGGTAACGGCTGTGTATGTACCACCCGATGCTAATGCTAACTCGGCCATGGAGGAGCTGCACAAGACAAGAAAGTGTACTTTATTGGTCCCCGTGGGGAAAATCCCTCTCTGCATTTAACCCATTCACTCAGTGAAGCAGTGG
>NW_024582851.1:36019-37636 GCF_018398535.1 Haplochromis burtoni | reverse complement strand
ATCTCACATTACTCACACTCTCATAACACATACATATAGGATCTTGGGGGTGGGCACACTACACGGAATACAAAAGACCATCACGGGCACGTCACTGCAACCCCCCCTGGCTTCTGCTCCGCGGCTGCTGAGTGACCCCTCATCTGGGACTCTCATCAGCTCTTTCTGGGATAGTGGTGCGGCTGCCCCTCTGTTGGTCTTCCTTGGTCTCTTGTGTTCTGAGGGCCTATGGATGTCTGGAGTTTTGACCTCCTCCATACCTGCTTCATGCCCTGGTGGACGGGGCTGTGGCTCCCTACACCCTCTAGCAGATCATTACATGAAGGAACCTTTTAAAAACAAGCGCGTTCATGCTCACAGGTGTACACACAGGTGCTGACACACACAAAAACGACACCCTTTTTGGCTCCTACCTCAAAGCACACTGTGCGCTATCGATCTTGCATGCTGCACAATAATGTTTAATATTTAGTATTTACTGTTATATTCCCATATATCATCGTGATGTTGTTTATTCTATTGCTCTCGTTTTCTTCTGCTTTCTTTCTCAACAGGTGATCCAGGTGATTGATATATGTATTTTTTTTGTCTGCTTATTTTGTTGGTTTTTGGTTTTTGCCCTTTATCCCCGTCCCTCTTCTCTGCTGTTTTTCAAACCTGATGAGCAGATGATTTCCAGGGCAGACAGGAGGACAGGCAGGTTTTGCCCTGCTGATTCTTGCAAAATGCGGAACAGGTGAGTTAGAGTGGCCAGGATCTTCCCCAGGGGCGGATCTGGGAAAACACAGGAGGAGACAAACTGGAGTGCACAGATTTAATATAAGAGGTTGGGTGGATGCATAAAAGGAAGCTGGCAACTTTAAGTTTACTCCACTTTGTGAGGGCCAAGTTTGCGTATCAGTGACTTTAGGGAAAGCAGCAACCCATACCTTTTGTCCCGGTAGGTACCTGGGAGTGGGGGTTCTGATGCAGTCTGCATAACAACACTGGTGTGGCCTCCAGCTTCTAATTTATCCGTTCCATTTGTCCATTGGTCTGGGGTTGGTATCCTGAGCTGAGGCTGTCTTGGGCTCCTAATGCCAATCAGAAGAATCTCCAAACCTGAAATGTAAACTGAGGGCCACGATTAGATAAGCTCTCCATGACAGCAAAGTAATGATATTGTTCTTCTCACTCAGGGGTGACAGGAGAAATGGGAGGTATGTATCCAATGAAGCACTGTGTCATATGCAGAGGCGGGTACAAACTGTCGACCAGACGGGAATGTACCTGGGTTGGGTCCCTCCTGGAGGGCCTGCTGGATAGTCTCCTAAATTCCCCAGATCACTGCGCCCACCTTGCAGGAAGTGTTGAGAATGTTGGCGGGCTCTGGGGCACTGAATTCCATGCCAAATTGGGAAGAGCAGGCGTTTGGTTTGACATTACTGGAACTTGGGCAGTAGGAGATAGAGAAGTTAAATTATGCAAAAAATAGTGACCAGTGAGCTTGATGGGCATTTAACCTCTTGGCTGTCATCAGCAGAGATGCGTTACTGTAATCTGATTACTTTTTTCAAGTAACGAGTAAAGTAAGGGATTACTATTGCAAAAACGGTAATTAGATTACCGTTACTTTCC
>NW_024582851.1:35242-35988 GCF_018398535.1 Haplochromis burtoni | reverse complement strand
TTTTTTGTTGCCTTATGGTTCCAAGCGCTGTCACCAATCTTTGCATTTTGTTATTATCTCATGACACTTGTTTAATCAGCTACCATCTCTCCTATGGACTTTTTACTGTCTACAGTCTCAGATAAACACAGCCCTGTCCTCCAGCACTATCCACAGCAACCCCTCAACATCAACATTGTACCCATCAGGTAAAACATCGGCTACGTTTGCTTTGCCTTGTTGCCCATATTAGATTCTTGATGAATGTGTGTTGTTGTTATTCAGCCTGGTTCAATGTGCCCCTTTTTAACTTTGAGAACCCGCCCCTTTAAACCTCTCTGCACAGCCCTGTTTCCACGGTGCTGGTTGTTGTTGTAGTACTACAGTTGGCAAAGACTAAAACACCAAAATTTTCAAATCCTAAAGAGTGGGATGTTGGGGGGGATCCTCCATCCTCTTGGTGGGCTTCCATTCGTCAAATACAGAGGGTGCGTCTGTTTAATGTGGTGAAAGAACGAGCTAAAACCTCTGAAATCTATTCCACAGTAAAACCCAAAAATCCTGCCTTTGACCATGAGCTGCATTTATGTGGCTAAGGTGCACCTTCAGAGTTAAACTGTTAGCAGTCGGACGTACCGCCCACGGGACATTGGATGGTTTAGGGGACTAATAGGACTGCTAAGGGGTTAAAGAAACAAAGATAAAACAGATCACACATCTCCAGGGCCCTGTGCTTCGTACGTCGCTCACTACATCCAAGATCAAAT
>NW_024582851.1:28243-35182 GCF_018398535.1 Haplochromis burtoni | reverse complement strand
GTTACTGATTACTTTTTTCAAGTAACTTGACCAACACTGGTCATCAGGTATGTTAAATTCTTGTGATCGGTCCAGATCACGAATGGATGTTCTGTCCCCTCTATTAAGTGCCGCCATTCTTCCAGGGCCAGTTTGATAGCCAACAACTCATGTTCACCTAAATCATAATTTCTCTGGGCTGGGGAGAGGCAGCAAGAGAAGAAAGTGCAGGGTCAGAATTGGAAAATCTTAGAAATATGGTATCTAACCAGACGCTTACTTTGCATGCCAATACCCTGGTCTCCAGTAACACTGTGAGGAATCTTAGTTCAGATATTGGTTCTTAATCAGGATGTGTCCTTCAATACTAAACAAATATGTAGGAATGCTTTCTTCCGTTTGTACAGAATCTCCAAAATTATAAACATCCTGTCTCAGAGTGATGCTTTTCTCTCTTTTCTTTGTATCACCGTAGAGTGTTTACCTTACAATATTAAGTGCCTTGAAGCAACTGTTGTAGTGATTTAGTGCTGTCTAAATAGAATAGAATAGAATTGAATTGAACACCAATTTGGTATATTTTCCTTTTTGCATAATAAACATGGGTAATGGGTAGCATGAAAATACTGAGGAAGGCTCTGGTTTAGTGTGACTTAAAGTGTGTTGCACTGATGTCCCTGAGTGACAGTGCTGTGGTTGAGAAAGAAAGTCTTCTTTTAGCTCCAACTGTGGGATAAAATTAGTGAGAAGACTGCTGCTGGGATGTGAACTGAAGGATTGTCAAATATCGCAGCTAACCCTTTTGCCATTGCAGCACACTGATCAGTGTATTTATGGTGTATAGCTAGTTGCATTCTGATTGGCTGACCGCCTCCCACCCCCACCATGTTGGAAAAGTCAAAGCGTTCAATGTGTGAATTTGTGACTTGAGAGGGCGCAGTAGAGTGCTCGCATTCACTACTTTGAGAAGTTGTAAGTATAGTTGTGGTTGTAAGTATTACTAATTAAAAAAAGAAATAAATATGAGTAAATTCTGACTTGCAATTTTGCAGCTCAGTATAATATCAATCTACACATTGTGGTCTATAACTGTAAATTTAAAACATGAATGTGCCAAAAAGATTAAAAGTTAAAATGTAAAAATCCAGTTTCAGATTTCGCACAATTTGCAACATATTTATCTTACCCTCCCTAGCATCTGAGAGTCTCTGACCTCCACTGATAAATAAATATGATATTTATTATCATAATAAATGAATTAATCGGCGATTAGCCAAGATTGGAATGTTTGGTTTATTTTTCTCAGGAAAGATAAAGCTTTTTTTCTTTGTTATTTCAATACAGAGAGTAATATGCGTATTACAGTTTCATATGCTGGTATATGAAACTGCAGCTGTGCGTATCTGTGTTAAAAGTGTTTATGGAATATTGTGATGTTTCAAGCAACTAAATCAAAACTGCATCTTTAACACCAATAGTTGATATTATCTATAGTAATAATCTATTTCCAGTGTGCCACCTTGGCCAATTTGGAGCCATTAGGCCTGTAATGATTTACTTCCAAACACAGAAACATCAAACGCTGGAGAACAATGAGGGTCTGGCTGCTGTCTCTTCTCTTTAATTCTCCATAACAAAAGTACAAAGGCTGAGACGGAGAACAAAGGGTTTACCCCTAAACACCGTTAACACCTCTCCGGGCCGCGGCGCCTCCGCGAGCCGACGCACACGCCGGCGCCCGTCTGGAGCGCCTGGGATACGGGAGGAGAGGAGCGCTGCCCCGGGGATCATAGATGTTCTGCGGTGGGTGAGGGGTGGGGCAGATGAGACGACTGAAACACCTCATCATCTAGCTCTATCTAAACAGACCTGTGTGTAAGTGTGGTTTCGGGCTGCAAGTAGCATTTGTTGCTAGGGTTGATCTGAAGGAGCACCTAAAGAGATTTTTATTTTACACGGTGAACAAAACAACAACCGATGCGTAAGTAACTTCCCTTTAAAATAGATTTAAAAATTATATATCCATAATTTAACACTTGGTTTTACTTCATTACACCCAAACTGTACTTTTAAGATGATAACAATTGCAAAACTTCCTCGTTAAATAGTTTTCTATATACCTGACCGAACTCTGCATGCAGGAGTCAATGGATCGTGTGTTTAGGTCAGTTAGACTTCAGACAGTTCGACCTTCCTTAAGAGCTTTTAGAATAAATGTGGTTAGTAAATATTGTTTAATATGCTTGGCAGATGGAGTTCACGCCCTAATCAGAATGTGGGATTCACCGAAACCATATCAGCCCAAAACCAGGTTATCAGTAATTCTCATAAAAGCACGAGAAGTCCGTGTTAATTATTACAAGCAAATAAGTTAATAATTGTGTCTCTGAGCTTTTAAAAGGAGACTGGGTTTTCCAGGACCCCTAAAACAAAGAAAGTTAACGGTGAGGGTTCTGCAGCGATTTATTAGACCCATTTGGGAATTAACAGGTAAGTTATTACTATCCTTACTGTAAAGTGTCCGACTGTGCGTCTGTATCTAAATGTCTCATTTCAGTAGCACAGGGCAGACAGAATCCGGTGGCTGGTACTGCGGTAGTGCACAGTTCCACCGGTAAAGAGCAGCAAGACTCACAGAGCACCCTGTTGGACCAAAGCCGACGGCATCGGACGGCGTTCACGCGGGAGCAGCTGTCTCGTCTGGAGCAGGAATATGGCAAGGAAAACTATGTATCCAGACCCCGGCGCTGCGAACTGGCTACTGCGCTCAATTTACCGGAGACTACAATAAAGGTACCGTGTTTAACTGCAGTCAGTGAAAATAAAGGGCCATGCCAAAGCCATATTTAACAAATAAGCTGTCTTTTTGTTCGGTCTATGCTACAGTTGTATAACAGAAATAAACTAAAAATATGGGGAATCTTACTTTTCCTAAGAAAATTAAACACGTTATGAAAGGTGAATGTAAATTATATAACAAACAGATTAATGGCTGTTAATCCAGCTGTTGGTGGCTATAGAGTGACATCACAGACCTAGCTATACGTTTATACCGGAAATAAATTTGCAAGTGCAAGAAACCACTGGTGCTCAAAGATGTTTCAGGTCCACTGGGTGACTGAAAAATACTCTTTAGACTGGTTTGTATTGTGAAACAGGATATCCTTTTTTATCTTGCTTCAATTATCTTAACATTGACAATCTAGTTAAACAGTCACAAGAAGGTGGCTATTAACACTATATTTCATCAGAGGTATATTCTCGGGTTATAAGGGCAGCCGTGGGCCCTAAGCAAGATCCTGGGGTGGTTATGTATTGAATGAACTGTTTTGCAAACTGGTGAAAGAAAAAATTAAACTGTTTACTTAAGGTAAAGTGATAATACTATTTCAGTAATTGTACTAAACCTTTTGCATCAAATATATACTTACAAATTCGGAAAGTAAAAGTGCCCATTATGTAGAATCTTATGTGATTAGTGTATTATTGGGTCATTATTATTGATTACACTCATGTGGCTATTACTTGAATGTTGCCACCTAGGATGGTATCACTGGACACACCTTGGAAAGGACATTGGTTGTTATGGTAGATTGAGTAGTGATAAGTTTAGGGCCTCTACATTTAATGAAGATGTTCACTGCACCCAAGGCAGCACATATAATACACAATAAATACACTAACCTTTTGCCAACCAGTAGCAGTCTTACTTAAAGAAAGATCAGGAATATAAGAAAAAGCCTTAAAATTTCACAGGCATCTGACATTTTAGAAGCACAGCCTTCTGCAATATTCTATGGGCTGGTAAAATAGTTGAGAACTGGACAGTGTCTAAGGCTACGTCCACACGTACACGGGTATTTTTGAAAACGGAGATTTTCCGTTTTCGTTTTTTTTTTTTAAATCCCGTCCACAGGTAAAAGTCAGAAATGAAGGAAAACGCTGCTAGGAACATGCCAAAGCAGCAGGTAGCGCTATATTCCTATCCGTGTAGAAATGTTGGCCAATCAGAAGTCTAGAAGCCTCGGTGGGAAATAGTAAACAAAGTTGGGGCATAGAAGCAGACACGAGTGGTATGTGTGGAGGGACAGTAACTGTGTGTTTATATGTAAACATTTAAACACTGCACAGAGTACAATTAACAGTAACAGTATTGTAGAAATTCATTTCACCGAAACAATAACCTGGCGCACAGTGTGAATTCAAAAAAGGCGCACACCTTTGACGCTGCGTTTTCTCCGTTTTTCTCGTCCACACTTAAATGCAAAAACTGAGTTTTAGAAAATATCCACCCTGGCAGGCGTTTTTAAAAATCTCAGTTTTCAGTGACCGAAAACGCCGTTTGCGTGTGGACAGAAGGTGCAAACGCATAGAAAAATCTGCATTTTCAGAAATACCCGGGTAGGTATGGACGTAGCCTAAGGTAACTTGTCATTCTGAGCTTTGAAATAGAGAAAAGTAGTAATTAAAAGAAAATTAAGTGATGTGTTATGTAATCTGATTCAAAGTGTTAGTGAGACCCCTGCATTTATATTTTCATGTTTATAGAAATTGTAGCAGCTCCTCTCTAGGTATAGAAATGTTGTGATCCATTGGCTTTACCTTTAGTGTCACAGGCAAGCTGTGAAATGTCTCAAAATTTTTTTAGATGTTTTTGTTAAACCTTAATGTTTTTTAAACGAAAAGAAGGGATGCACAGTTGTTCCTCCCAGGGCCCTCTCTTAATTTTTCTAGTCTTTACAAAAAGTTCTTTGAGAGAAGTGTTGTTGTGAAAAAGCACCATATAAATAAAATGTAATTGAACTGAATAATTCACTTCATCCTCCTAGGTATGGTTCCAAAACAGGAGAATGAAGGATAAACGCCAAAGACACTCCTTGCCTTGGCCTCACCCATTTATTGACCCGCTGGGGGGGCTTCTGATGGGCAGCACATCTCCTTCCTCCATCTTACCATACACCTTCATCCAAACCCACCTTCCACACCTCCCGCTCCACCCCTATGCTCCCCTGGCTCTCTCTTCAACTACATCATCTCACAGCCCATACAGTGCACCAATGAGTTCAGCAGATGCATTCCATCTCTCCCAATTCAACAAAAGGCCTGGGGAGCTGCCTCCAACAACAGTAGCACTCTACCCCTCTGTAAGCATAATGCACCACCCTACTTCATGCCCCTGTCCACTGTGCCTGCAGTGGGACCCAGAACAACTGTACAAAGCAAGAAGGGATGCACTGGGACTGGGCCGGCCCCGCACTCTGAAGGCTAACACTCATTCTGCTAGTGTAGGGAAGACACAAGAGATGGTGTAAAACTAGATGAAAACATCATCAAACAAATGTTACTGCAAGAAAATTATACCATTTCCAGTGTCTTCTGTTAACACTAGAAGCTTGCCAAGCATCACCTGCAGCAGATGATTAAGCTCTCATATTTTTGTGTAAATCTTAACAGAAATAAAAAAAAACTCTGCATCTTTACAATAGAAACCCAAAACACTGGCCTTGTTTAAAATAATGCAAATCACATTTGCAATTAACTGAAGGCATTGGGTTATTCTGTTTTGTTTTGATGTATTATATTTTTGTTGCTGTTGTTACATAATTATTTCAAGTAAGTTAAAAAAAACTATTCAGTAGTAAGGCCACATTTATGCCTATCAAAGCACACCAAATAAAAGCCTTAACCTTTTCTTTGTATTATTTTTAAAAGAGCACACTATTAATTGTACAGTCTGGTTACTGTTCATTAACTATTGCATATCCAGCCTCAATATTAAAACAACCTCTATTTCAAACTTGTTTTGGTGCATTTCAGCAGTTTGGACCAGAGCACTGCATTATGACATCTATCTTATAGATTTCTTCAGCTGTCAGTGGTTTTAACATCATATTGCTGAGTGTATACTGAGCATACACCAAAATTAAGCTACTTAGAGCTGCCACAAGTGGTTAACACAGTGGGTAGCTCTATATGTTTGATTTGGGAGAACTGTAATCCGGATGGCCTTCATGACACAAACACAACAGGAATTTGTGTCTCCAAATGGAAATCAACCGCTATGCTATGGAGCACCCATAGTATCCAAATGAAAAAATTAAAATACTGGTCAAAACAAAGTAACTTCATTAAAAGTTTTAACGGGACATAGCACTATTATAAGGTGTAGATTTGGAAAAGTCAAGCAACTGATTTATTGTTTGGTTTACCGAAATTCAGAGTTCAGAAAGATTTAAGCCAAGCGAAATATCATCATGTTGTTTTGCCTGATTGACATAATTGGTATAGTTTTGCAAATGTGAGACAAGGAAGATTGTTACACTGGCTTTCTCTTTTCTATTATACAGTTTATGACACTTTTGAGTTATTGTGACAGAGCCTTCCCCACTTCTGTAGTTATTACACAGAATTTGAAATGTTAAATTAGTTTCAATTCCAATGAGTTTAAGTTCCTCGGCTAATTAGATTAAATCCATATCCACATACTCTAACCTCTACATCTCTTTCATTTTCTGCTCATACACATAAGGCATGCACTATTTCCCAGTTTAACTCCTGAATACTACTTTGGGATTATATTGACTGGCATCAAATCTTCCCTTTCATATATTCCAAGTACCTTCTTAATGTTAAAGGCATGTTTGCCTTATGATTGGAAGGCCAGGAGTTCAAATCCACCAAACGGTAGCTGCCCACTGCTTCAATGAGTGAATGGGTTAAATGTAGAGGATAAAGTATGTAGCTTTACCATTAAAATTTATCTCCACACTCTCCTGACCTCTAAGATTATTTAATGTGTAAAAAAGATTTGTGTGTGCGTAAAAAAGATTTGTATGTGTAAAAAAGATTTGTGTGTGGACTTAGAAAAAAAACCCCTGCAAGTTACAAGTACGGATTTTGACCCTATTTTTCTTCCTGTCATCTGATTGGTCAATGTCATGTCAATCACAAATGTAACAA
>NW_024582851.1:11831-28223 GCF_018398535.1 Haplochromis burtoni | reverse complement strand
GTGACGTTACTTTCACGCGGGACAAAATCTTTTCCCCTGCTTTCTTAACCATCAGGACCGTTACAAAGATCAAAATTATTTATCTAAACAAAGCGAACAATAATGTAGGAGCCATAACTAAATGTATTGAATTTTGATGATCTCTGGGTTTTCATTTGTTTAGTTGCTATGGTGATGTGTAATGGGAGTCACGTGGGTGCTAGCGGTGACATTAAAAGGGCGTTGTCAGACAGAGAGGAGGGCTGGGTAGCCGTAGTTTTTGTTGACCGCTGCACAACATGTTTCACTTTGTTACATTAGAGCCTGTGACGTTGTAAGAGTCCAAATCGCGAGATGATCACATTACTCTGTAAACTCTCAAGGCACTTTAATAAATAAGCAAACAATTCCACCCCTCGCATTATTGCGTAAAGTTGACAGCGCATCAGGCAAATAGGCAAGCTCCATCCCCAGCCTCTAGCGACTGTGGAAGTCGCTACAAATAATTTAAGGTTGGTAACATTAAGTTGATTTGAAAAGGACTTCCGATGACGTCACCGTAGCATTCGGTTGAGCTCTGAACTGCTCCTGCAAGAAACTTTGCTAAATCCTTAAAATTAAGGAAAAACGCTCCAAACCACGAAAACGAAATACGCTATAGACCCACAATGCCTGGCTCTGGTAAAACTACCAAGGAGAAGACTAAGTCAACCACGCAAACCAAGATATCGGTGTTTGGCGGTGAAGCTAGCGCGTCCGAGGCCTGCGCGGCTAACAAGCCAGCCACCATGAGCGAACACGGCCATAGTGGCAACATAGTGGCAACATAGTGGCAACATGGAGGAGAGGTTGCAGCGTGCCATACGAGAGGAGTTTGCAGGTATTGAAAACAAGCTTGCAAACACGCAAACTGCACTTTGGGACAAGCTGGAGGGCGCAGTGGCCAAGTTTTCCAGCAAGGCAGATGAGGTTGTGGCAGCCATGAATGAAATGCAGAAAAAATTATCTGACTGTGTGGGGAGAGTAGAGCAAACGGAGAAACGCATTTCAAATGTAGAAGATGAACATGTGGTGATGGGGATCACCATTTCAAGATTAGAGAAAGAAAATAAAGTACTGATGGATAAAGCAGTGGATTTGGAAACCAGATCCCGACGCAATAACCTCAGGTTGGTCGGAGTTCAAGAGGGAGATGAGGGCGCGGACACCTGTGGATTCCTGGAAAACTGGATAATGGACGTATTGGAGTTGAACGCATCAAGGAGCCCTCTGGTTATCGAGAGAGCACATCGCATTGGCCCAACAAGAAAGCCTGAGGAACCTCCAAGAACATTAATAATGTGCTTTCTTAACTACAAACAGAAAGATATGGTGCTCAGAGCAGCAAGATCGAAAAAGGATATTTTGTACAAGAACAAAAGGGTGAGATTCTATGCCACAGAGGTGCACAAACAACAGAAGAAGTTTGGAGGGGTACGACAACAACTCTGGAAGATGGGGCTGAGAAGTGGCATTGTACCACTAGCTAAACTGATAGTAACATACAAGGAACAAGTCCACAGATTTAGCACACCAGAAGAAGTCCAAAGCTTCATAAAGCAGATCCAGGAGAGCAAGAAATGAGGAAGATATTATAAGGTCTAGAAATCTGGGGTACTGATTCATTTTGGAAAAGGATATAGTTAACTTCATCAAAGCAAAAGGTAACTAAGAGCAAAGTGTTTTTTGTTTTTTTGGGGTTTTTTTTTAATCTACACGATAACTAGACAGACATAAAGATAATTTTTGCTTTTTATTTTATTCTACTCTTTTGTTCTTTACTTTTATTTTCATTTCATTTTCATTTATGTATCTAGTTTTATTTATTTATTTATTATTATTTTATTTTATTTATTTTTTTGTTTAAAGAAAACAAAAAAGCAGTGGGGGCAGTGGAATATTAGTGAAGCTAAAGGATTCATTAAGGATACAGGGAGCAAGGAAGAGCCAGGCATAAAGCCATAGTCATTTTAAGTTAGCAGATCTTAAAACTGGGATCTGTATATGGTTAACGTTGGAAGTAGAACATTTGCATGGGTTACCCAGGAACTGGGTGGGTGGGGTTTTTTGTGTTTTTTCTTTTGTACGGTTTGTTCATTTAAAGCTTGTGTTTTGTGTTCTGTTTTGTTCGCACTCTCAGACAAGTTTAAGTATTTAGCAATGCATGTGAGGCGTGTTGGCTCGGAAATTGGAAGTTAAATGTACCTCTTGGAATTGTAGAGGCCTAAAAAGTAATAAAAAGGTTAAGCAAGTAATGAACTAAATGAAAGATCTGGAAGCAAAAATAATTTTTCTTCAGGAGACGCACTCGCTGGAGGAGGAACATATTAAGGTTGGCAGGAGGTGGCAGGGTTCGTTGTATGCAGCACCATTTAGATCCAATGCTCGGGGAGTAATCACATTAATACATAAATCAGTACCTTTTCAGGTCAAAAATGTAATTAAAGACAAATTTGGTAGATATTTGATCATCCAGGGATTACTTGTACAAGAAACCATTAACTTAATTAATGTATATGCACCAAATACAGATGATGATACATTTTTTACTAATCTTTTTCTCACAATTTCATCACTCCATGGAAAATGCATCATAGGAGGAGATTGGAATTGTGTTCTGGATCCCAGTAAGGATAGACCGACTGGGACTGATCAGGCCCATAACAAAAGCTGGAATAACATGTATACTGAAAAGGAAATTGGATGTTTTTGAGAAGGTGTGGAGACCATTTGCGAATTTTGTAGAAGGATTTGTATTATCTGAGGAGGACGATAATGAGGACGATAATTTGGGATAATGATAAATTTAGGCCTTTAACGGAGTGATAAATCTGATGACTTTTTTGTTTTCTTTTTGCTGTCTGAGAGGAGTGTATGTTCATGTAGTATTTAGAATGTTGGACTGTTTGTAAGTCATTAAAATGTAAAAAAATAATAAAGATATTGTTGGAAAAAAAAGTTGATTTGAAAAATACTATAGTACAACGGTGTTATTAAGATAAAGTTGTGTTTTGTGAGGGCTGCTAGTTAGCAATCTAGCTAATGTTTTAACTTTAGCTAAATGATCTTATTTAAGCTGTAGGATATTTCCAAGTACTGTGAGTGGAGGCTTTGGAACCGAACCAGAGAACTGCTGTCACAGCATGGACAAGTTTGACGATGCCATACTGTCTGTGTTGCAGGGTAAGTCTTATTTTTCAGTTATTTTGGTACGTTAGCTAAGCAGCCTTAGCATCTGTTAGCATCGTTTCTGAAACTTGGAGCTAGGATTGTACTCTACTCTGAACTTTATCCACATCATAGCCTTGAGCTGTTTTTGCCAAAATAGACTTGGAACATCATTCTTGAAGACAGCCAAAAATAGTTTTATTGCATTCCCAAATATTTGATAAAATTTACATTAAAGGATTATTCTATTGTATTCTATTCTAGTTAACACATAAACTGTTTTAAGTTTGACATTTTATCCTGTTATTATTACTTATTGCTAAAATACATTTATTGACAAAAAATGACCTCAATATCTAATGAGCAACGCCCAGAAAAAGAGAAATAAATCTCACTTTTAAAGTTGTTTTTCTCTTTTACAGCTGCGAATATTGACGAGGAAGCTTTGAGAAGCTAATTATGAGTGGTGTCCCAGGACTTTAATATCACCAACGATTCCCATGTTATTAAAGTCCTGTTTGTGGCACATTAATATATGTGAGGGGGCAAACTCCTCAAGATGGGTGGTGACCATGGTGGCCATTTAGAAGTCGGCCATCTTGGATAGAACTTTTGTTTTTCCAATAGGAAGAGGGACATGTGACACATGAAACCTATTGGGAATGTCACAAGAAAAACAATGGTGTGCTTGGTTTCAACGTAACTTTATTCTTTCATGAGTTATTTACACATTTCCCTTTGTTCACAGCCATTGACATGTCAAAGCGGTTAACACGTGAGGAGCGGATCGAAATTGTGTTGATATCTGGTGAACGCAGTAACCATATAAATGGCCCACCCTGTATATTAGTTTTATAGCATTTTGGAAACGTAAACAAGGGGTGGCCATTTTTAGCCACAAACAAGCTGAGAGTGAGTTTTTATGTTTTTGCTCTCCCTGCACAAAAATAACAATGCATTATAATCAATGTTGATGTGAATCAATTACTTATCCCAGACTCTACTATTAATAATACAAGAAATTCCAGTAGCACTGCAATTATATAAAATTGTGAGATTTGAGGTTGTCTTCCAGCTAGTGCAGTGGACAAACAAACTGGTGTTTAAAGGGTTAAAAATTTTTAAAGTAATAACTATTTTATATTTATGAAAAGAACTGAAGTTAGTTAAAAGCTTTATGCAGAAAAAATGGCAAAAAAAACAACAACATAAAAATAATACAATTTACAGACCTAATCTCTTGGTGGCCACTTTTGGCTACAAACAAGCTGAAAGGATAGTAATTTTGAACAAACCCAGAGGGTTAAATGACTGCCAATTTCAGTCTTTTATGTGGGAAATAGGTTGAGAGTTTGCCGACATTCCTTATAGAGAGGTCCGTTGGCTGAGTTGGTGAAAAGTTCTCAATAGTTTTTGAGCTCAGCAAAGAAATCCGTCAGTTCATGGACATGGCATGTATGATGCGGTGAAGGCATTTCAAGTGAAGCTGTCATAAATGCACCAATGTAACTTGCCTCACTATCCCTGTTGCCAAGTAATTTTGAAAAAAGTCGGCGCAGTTTGCTGATAAACTGAGCGCACTGCGCACTGAGTTTGCACGCCGCTTTGGTAACTTTGAAGCACAAGCTCCTTCTACATGCGGCTCAAACCTTTGTGTATGCTTTAATTTGTTTTTTGTTGCTTTTTTTTGGGGGGGGGGGTGTTTGGCAGAATGTTCATGTTTCTAACTTGCATAATTTTGACAGGATATATTTTTATGAGAAGCAAAATATTTAAAGTTAAAGTTTATTTATTCTGGAATAATATTCCTGTCTGTTTTTATTCATAGTCTGTTGAATAAATGGTTTTCTTGTGGTCTCCTGTGCAATTGAGTTTGACACCCCTGAATTAAAATTCTGTCTGGGTCATTGGTTGATTAATAAGATGGAGTGGAATATTGCTGCCACACCTCCTCCTCAGTCTGTCCTCAAGAATTCGGACAATTAGCATGTCTTGAGGGTGTTGATTCAATAAAACTAAGATATTCATCCTGCTGTAACCAGGTTTTTGTAAGCCATAAAAAACCAATGTGTTGATCGATTATTAAAATGTACTAACAGGGACAGAAGAGATACACCTAATATTTAATAATCCATTTTTCACAGTTTTAGTCTTTGGTGCAGTTGTGGATACAAGATTGTTCTTTCGTTGTGATATTTAAATTGTTTTCTGGTTGATTGATTTTTGGTTGTTTGGGGGCTGACACAGTCTCTAGGGGCATTGAGTTTTGGGGGGACAACAGGAGGAGAGAAGCTGCAGAGAGTTATGAAAGACTTCAACTCTGCTCCCTGGTCCCAACTCTGCACTGTAAAAAAGATCCGTATATTTAACAGTGAAAGACAGTAAAAATACGACATGAAAAACCTGTTAACTATAAAACAGTTTAAAACTGTTGATTTGATGTAAAATTGCCGTAAATAAAGAAATGTGGAAAAACTGTAATATGTACATTTTTTCTCTGAAAAAAATACATAAACCTACTGTAAATCGCTATTGCATACTTTTTTTAACGGAAGATTCCAATAAAGTTTAGAACAGGCAAACACAAATTTTTTTTACATTTATTTATTGAAAAAAATACAGGTTTTAATTGCTGAATGTAAGCATGGTTGTGCTGGTAATGGATACATGCTGTAATATGACTTTGTGATTTTTGCATTAATTTCACATAATAATAATAATAATAATGGATTAGATAGCGGTTTTCAAGAAGCCCAAAGCACTTTACATTAAATCCATTCTTGATTCATAGCACATTTAATACAGCATATTCTTTCTCAAATTGTAATATAACAGGTACATATGTCCCAAGGTCTTTATACTAGAAATGTATTAGGGCAATTTTTGGATGTAGTTCTTGTAAAGAATATGGGATGTAGCTGTTAAATCTACATTCTGTTGAACTCAATAAACCATGAGTTTAAAATGTAAAAGCTAACAACAACTGGAGAGACCTACAGCTAATGATAGACATACTATATTATTGAGTAAATTCATATAATCCCATAAGTATTAAAATAATAATCTGTTGTCTGTTCTATTTATTCATAGTTAATTATCATATGAAGAAAAAAGATTTTAAAAGCACCTCCTCCCAAAACTAGGCATTTTCCCCTGAAGTTTAGAGCACCGTTTCACATCAAGGCGCCTGATTTCAAATGGACCAATCAGCACACTGCATCAGGCTCCACCGCAGATAACGTCTGTACAGCTCCACACAAGTTTTGCTTTGGACTACTACGGCATCACGCCATCTTCATTTTCGTCGACTTGTTTCTCATTTTTTTAATTTAACGTCTGCCACAGCACGTCTTCAGTTACTACGGTAAGAAAATAATCCAACTTGGTTTATTTATCGACAGCATTGTGTTGCAGGCAGTGAAGGCGCAAATGATAAATTTACGTTAGCTTTAGCTCGTTTCTAGCATTAGCGTTAGCTACATCAGGCTGAAAAGAGCCTTGCAAAACCAGCAGTGCGCGTTTTGAGACGTGTTTTGGAGACGGGTGTATTAATGGAAACCGTCTAATTAGTATAGCTATATTTGAATGCTTTGTCTAAATGCGGCCTGGATTTTCCCACCTTGTTTGACATCTGGCTGAAGCTTTAAGTTAGCTAGCCTCGCAGCTGTGTCATATTGATTATGTATTTTTGCAGCATATGTGGAGAATCGGTTCAGTCCGTGAAAGCTTATGTTTTGCATTGCAGACTGCATCGTAATGAACCCCGGTGTATTTTTAAATGTGTTGAAGTAAGTTGTAAGCAGGTGTTTTCTGGATATGCTGCTTTAAAGTCTCACTTCTACCGCCACCACACTGGTACCGCAACTGTTTCTCAGAATGCTACCTTAATGGGTTTGAATTGCACTGTCTCACTTTGTGAACGCCAATGTGAGGGAACTAAAGCTTTGATTGCTCACTTAAAGGAACACATAGAAGAGGGACGGCATGTAACTTGTCCAGTGAGAGGATGCCAAAGTGAGTTCTCTGTAAAATCTACATTTACCTCCCATATGTCTAGAAAACACAAACGTTTGGAAAATGTGATTTGTGGTTTAAACAAAGATACTCAGTCAGAGAGTCAATCTACAAGTGCCACCATACAGGAAGGTGCCAGTGTATCAGATATAGAAGACCCTGGAATGGATGGGTCTAATTTCAGTGACCTGTATCTCAGAAATGTATGTATGTTTTACATTAAACTACAGGGACAGCATCTTCTGCCAGCATCTACCATTCAAACCATTGTTGAAGAAATACAAAATATACATGAATTGGGACAGATGTATACATTGAATAGACTAAGGTCACTTCTAAAAGATATGTCAGTTTCAGATGAAGACATTGTAAAAATCTGTGACACAGTAAAACAATCTGACTTGTTCTCAGCTTGTCACACAGGGCCCATGAGAACTGCTTATTCAAGAGTTCAGTGCTTTAAAGATGTGTGCAAGTATGTTGAACCCAGAAAAGTGTTTTTGGGCAGGGACGAGAACAGGATGGAGAGATTTGCCTATTATGTTCCTCTGCGAAATACTTTGAAGGGTATGCTGGAATCAAGTTTTTGGCAAGGTGGCATCAGTGGATCCTAATAATGTTTCAACACCAGATGTTCTCAGCGACTGTTGTGATGGTAGCGTGTTTGTGTCAAACAAATTTTTTCAGGAAAATCCACATTGCCTCAAGCTGGTTCTATACCAGGATGCATTTGAAGTAGTGAACCCACTTGGTTCTGCCAAAAAGAAGCACAAGGTTTTGGCTGTGTACTTCTCTCTACTCAACATCCCCCCCCATGCCCGGTCAAATACTGATCATATGCAGCTCGTCTTACTGTGTAGGGAGAAGGATTTCAAAGAATTTGGCCATGAAAATGTTTTTTCAGAACTCCTGACTGATTTGAAGGTACTAGAGGAGAATGGGATAACAATGGCAGACAAAACTGTAGTGAAAGGAGCGCTCTACTGCATTGCTGGAGACAACCTGGGCTCTCATTGTATTGGGGGTTTTACAGAAAATTTCAGTTCATCAGTGTACTTATGCAGATATTGTCTGTTAACTCGAACTGAATTTCAGGGTGCTGATCCAGCAGTGTGTGGACCTCAGCGGACCCCAGAAACGTATAGATCTGCCACTGAACAACTGGAAAGAGAAGACGTGTCAGAAGTTCAGGGGATAAAGTTCAGGTCTGTATTTAATTCTTTACAAAGCTTTGATGTTTGCACACCTGGCATGCCCCCATGTCTCGGTCATGACATCTTTAAGGGTGTCCTCTCATACGATCTTGCTCTTTACCTCAAGTACTTAATCAACACAAATAAATGGTTCACTTACCCAATTCTGAACAGGTGCATCAAGCAATTTAAATACAAAGAAACAGATGCTTCATCCAAACCTTGTGAGATCAGTCCAAAAACATTGAAACTTGGTGGACAAGCTGTTCAAAATTGGAACTTCTTGAGACTTTTACCTCTCATAATTGGAGACAGAGTGCAGAACTCTCAAGATGATGTGTGGCAGTTAACGTTGCAGCTTAAGGACATTGTTGACCTAATTTGTGCTCAGCAAATTTCCAAGGCTCAGGTTACTTATCTGGATGCTCTCATCCAAGAGTATTTGGAAACCAGAAAGGTGCTGTTTCCTAATATCAACTTAAGACCTAAACACCATTACTTACGACATTATCCAGGGCTGATCCTAAAATTTGGCCCTCTCATCAGGCTTTGGACAATGCGCTTTGAGAGCAAACACAGTTACTTCAAAAGATGTGCAAGGCATCTGAAAAATTTCAAAAATCTGTGCTTGACTCTTTCAGAGAGACATCAGATGTTTCAGGCCTTCCTTTCTGCTGGGTCAGTGAGTCCTCCAGCATTGCAAATAAAAGATTGCTCACCATTTTACTCAGAGCTTTACAGTGAGCAAGGTAAAGACGCAGTCCTACATTTTGGCTTTACTGAAAGCAATACAAAGATTCCAGTTGCTGTTCAGTATAATGGGCTTAATTACAGAAAGGGTCACTTTATTGTCACTAAGTTTGATCAGTCAATGGAGTTTGGTGAACTTCTCCTCATTCTTATTAAAGATGAGTCTGCTCTTCATTTTCTCATGAGAGTTTATGATGCAGAATTTCTTTCTTGCTACCACATGTACTCTGTAAAAAAATGACACTGGGAGATTAGAGTGCAGACTCATCAGTGAACTGATTGACTTGTGGCCGTTATCATCTTACGTGAAAAACGGACACCAGATTGTTCCATTGAAGCACAGCGTCTTGTCAGACTGAATGCCTTGATGTCATTGGGCCAGAGCCAAACTCTTTGTATGTGTGTCTTAACAGATATGGCTGAATCGCAGGTGCTTATCTTAAAGAACATAGGGGATGCAATAGCAGGAGTGCTTCCAGACCTTCCTGATCAACTTCTCAAGTCAGTAGAAGATACTTTGACAACATTTGGTGCAGAAACCACAGATGATTTCAAGTACATTACAGAAAATGACCTGCTGCCAGTGCTCAAGCCCATACAAGCTAGAAGACTAGTGGCTGCCTGGACCCAAAAGGGTAAGTGTAAAACATTGTCACCACACCAAACGCACAGAGGGCTGTTGAAGTTGGAAATACTTAGAATATGAGTGTTCCTGAGTCTGATGTGGCCATCATTATTTAACCATGCTTTCTGTGTAAATAAAACTTGGATGCTTTGTGGGGCAATTTAATACACTTTGAGTTTCGAAATGCAATCTATCAGACAAATTACATTATTAAGTTTTGACCACGCTGTGTAACCTTAATATCTCAAAATGTATCTATGCAGTGCATAATTTAACATAACAGAAAACATGATCTAATGCTTTCATATCTCTTTTTTATGTACTTTTAAAGTCTCTGGCACTTCGACACCAATCGCTGTACATTCCTCTCCAGTGGATGTCCTTCTTTCTCCACCCTCAATTTCTTCTTCACCAACATCATCCACCACTACTTCATCACTTTCAGGAATCTGTACACCATTACTACCAAACTGGGTAGAGAGATTTGAGATACCATGGCAGAGGCTCCCTGAGGAGTTGGTGCAGAACTTGGAAAGACAGAAAAGACCAAGCGCAAGACAAAGACGAGAAATGATAAGGATTGTGGTCTCTGAAATGATGAAGACTTGTAAGAATCCAACCAAACACAATACTACAGAGATAGCAAAAAGGATGGTGGCCAAGTATCCCAAGTCTCTTCAAGATGTGATTGATGGTGATGTTATTGGACCTGGATATCATTCTCTTGTAAAGCAACTTCAGCCAAGAGTTGAAAATGTCAAGCGACCTGACACACCAAAGGTAAAAAAACGCAAAGCAACTTCAGATGACGACAACGACACAGATGAAATACCAGCTGAACAAAAAGCAAGGGTTCAAGACACATATGGCTGTATTGGCTGGGAGCCAAAGCATTTGCCACTCTCTGAGACTGTGGAGAGTCAGCTTGAAAAAAAAGAAGAAATGAAGAAGATGTTTAAAAAGAATAACTACAGTACAGATGTTGTGAAAGAACTAGTCAAGTGCACCTATTACACGCAGCGTAAAGACATCAACAAAGGGGCAAGCATCCAGAAACTATGCCAGGAATGGCCCTTTCTCTTCAATGAAGTTGGTATGACCGCACATTTCCAAGAACTGACTGGTGTGAATCTGATGGAGACCTTCCTTGCCAATGTGGACAAAAAGGGTGCACGTCTGTTAAAGTTCCTCAAATATGTTGATGCACAAAAGCACAAGCAAGTCCTGAATGCTGTTCTCAAACTTCAGACTGAAAGAGAGCAGTCCAGTGGTTGCTTGCAAGAAGTCATTGAGATGATGTTTCTTTTACTGGCTCACTTTGACGAGAAGGGAGAGCTTCTGTTCCACTGCGTTGAGATGACAAGCCTTGCAGAAGATGTTCAGATGGAGAAAGTGCCACCAACACCCATCATCATTGTTTGCGGTAAGCCGAAAGTGCAAAATTCAACTTTTTTTTTCTGTTGTAACTGCCACGTTCTTGTACTCTTGGCTTGTTTAGTTTCATGTTCTGTTGCTTCCACACTAATACACTGGATAACACAACCATATAAGTTCAACTAGTAACATAACTCATCCTATGATCCATGTAACAAGTATCTCTGTATTTGTATATATGACTGACATTAAAGCTCTTGTTATTAAAGTTTTTAATTTGTTGTTGTTGTTGTTTTAATTCTCAGGTTCCTCCTGCTTCGCTGCTGAGACATTCATGTTGAGCATTGACAAGAAGATTGTCAACGACCGCATCACAACCTTCACCTCTGCTATCTGCCTAATGTTTGGCAGTTACTACTGCTTTAACATACACTACCCTGTGGAACTACGATCAACACTGGAGTTCCTTCAACGGTAAAATTTCTTTTATTATGGATTTATTTTTGTGCTTATCAAACTTGGCCATTTGATATCCCACCTCAGGTTGTTAATTTCCTCAATCTCTCTTGCCCTTTTTTCATGAAGGTGTTTCTTTTCCATAAATCCTGAGAGAGGCACCAAGGTTGAATCCAAGAAGAAAAAAGTGTTCTCAGTCAATCCCAGAGTCCTCACTCTCATCTCAGACATTGCTGACCATGAGTGGATCTAGTCCTACCCCTCTTGTTTGAGACGAAGTGATAAAGGTATACCATGTTACATACTCTACAGATGTTATGTTTTTGAAACAATTGTTACATTTCTGATTGTGAGTGGGAAGTTTTTAACAATGTGAAGTTTTACTAGACACAATTTGTAAAAGTACATGTTCTACTTTTGATTCACTGTTTTATATCTGAAAAATGTATCTGGTAAAAATGTGGTAAACCCGCGATTTTGTTTCTTGGATTACAATAGTGTAAAAGTATGCTGCATGTACAGTACATTGCTGGCATTTTGTAGTTATCCAAAAATTTGCAGTTGAAGTTCTCAAAACAAGTTTAAAGTTTTTGTTTGTTAGCTGATGCAGTTTTAAGATGTACATTTCCAGCTTTACTGCTCAGTTCTGTGTGCAAAATATGTGGGTGTAAACTTGTTCCTGTAATTTCTTCAATTCAGACTTTCTTTCAATTATAGAAAAAATGTTTAATTCTCTATATTTGTATTTGGATAATTTGAAAAGTCAAGATTCTACGTGTACTGACATTTATGTAGTGAGAACAGCACCAAAACACTTAAAGGGGTCTGAATTGTCTGCTAAAGGTAATATGAAGTATAATGTGTGCTCAACTTACAGCACTGGTTTTGCACAGTTTGAACAGAACTTGTAAGAATTCTGTGATTCCTCACTGTTACTGTCATGGAGATAACTAGTAACTATTTGTGATTTGTTGAGTAAAAATGTAAATGTTTGATGTTCAAAGCATCAAAGATGTTAAATAAAATACTTTTTTGGAAATTTAAGGTGGATATTTTTGTGTTACATTTAGTAATTTGAATAAAATCATGGTTTGTGTATTAAACTTAAAGAGTAGAACACTTAAAAGCACTCTAGTCTAAACACGGTTACAGAATAAAATTGTATTTTTTCTATATTTAGATAGTTAATTTTACAGGAAGGGAAAGAATGTTGTGTTTTCTGGCACAAACTTTATTTTATGTTATTTTCATGTTAATTCTAGGGGAAAACATTATTTTTTCTTCAAGTTAAAACATTTTCTTCTACGGTAAAGTATTGACCCTAGAACTATTTTTAACCGTAAAATAAACAATAACAATACCTTCTTACCGTTAAAGAAGAAAATGTTCCACCCGTAATTTTACGGTAGATTTCTGGCAACCACAGCTGCCAGCGTTTTACCGTAAAATCTACAGTTTTTTTTTACAGTGTGGATAGTCACAATTGGGTGTTTTTTTTTAAATAAACTTGGTTAGATTTCTGAAAATGAGAGCTGCTCTATCCACATGTCACTCCTGGCCCGGTTGCGGAGGGGATCAGAGAAAACTAATGAGTCCGACATTGTTTTGGCAAAGTTACACACTGATTCAACTTAAATTTTTGTGACCTCCGCTTTTGTGACGTAACTGGGTGTCGTTACTGCCGTTGTGAATTATAATGTTACTGAATTTAAGTTTGCCCTTAGCCAGCAGTTTTAAATGTCCTGCTTCACATGTCTTAGAACAGAATCAGCAATTACCAGAGTTTGATCCCCGGCAGATGTTTTGCCAAGTGGGGAAAACTGACAGTGAAGACATATGAACAGGTTGTTCATATGCACTTGGGTTCCATCCAAACTATAATACAAAAATTACAATAAAAATTCTCAATAAAACCTGGTGAAAATATAAATAATATGTAAACAACTTAACAATCCCCAAAGCGTCTAAGTCACGTCATGTGACAGCGCAACATCTGAACACAAGAGGGGGGAGGGGGAGCAAAGTGTGCCAGTCTGCGCTCACACAGAAGCAGCGAATCCAGCGACCTGGCTGCTTTGTCTTTGCCGAAAGCACAGCATTGCAAACAAGAGTGGAACTTAAAGTAAAGAATCTATCTCACCAGGCTAGTATCGATCCAATACCGATGCCGACTTGGTATCGATACTATTGATATTTGGATCGATCCGCCCACCACTAACTCACATGTCACGGCCTGGGTCTGTGACCCAGCATTTTAACGTTATTATATTTGGGTTTCTAGGCATATTGTAGAATATTGTAAGGAGGTTTAGTTCTTGTATTATCAGGCTTCTTTGAGTTATAGATTTAGTTTAGGTTACTCTATGCATTCTGAGTATGTGTCTGTTCCTGTTCACTACATGTTCTCCTCCTCAGTGTCCTACTCTCAGCTATGCCTGTGGTAGGTTCCCCTTGTCTTTTAGTTTGTCTACATGTCGTGTTTCAGTGTCTGTTGTGTTTTTTCTTGTCGTCAAGTTCATGTCATGTCTGCGTTCCTGTTTTATTTTGAAAGAGTTTGGTGGTCTCTGCTTATTGCATTTGTTTTACTAAATGTGTTGTCATTATGTTTTTATGTTTGTCATTATGTTTCCTTCTAGTCAGCAGTGTCCTCATGTGTCTCCACATGAGGACACCTTGTGCTCTCACAAGGTGAATAGGGCTTCCCCTAATCACCTTGTGAGAGCACATTGTGGAGAAAAGTAAAAAGGTTCTTAATATCATGAGGTGTCTAGCAAGGTTGTCATGGGGCGCCAGTTCTGAAGCAGTGGTGTATGGGGCAGCAGCTAAAACTTGGTTAAAGAAACTGGATGTTATCCAAGATCGTGCGTTGAGGATTTGTTTAGGGGCGGTTAAAACAGTATGTTCTCTTCAGGTGGAAGCAAGAGAAATCCTCTGCATATTAGAAGCCAGCAGTTCATGGCTAACTATTGGGTTAATTTGAAAGGTCACAACGACAATGTTAAGAAGGTGTTGGAAAATTGTTGGAAAAGAGGTAAGGAATTCAAAAATAGTTTTGGATGGGTTGGGGATGATAGGGCAAGAGCGGTTAAGGTATATGACAAAGAATTCAGTCAGACAGTGTTGTGGCCTTTAATGAAATCCCATGCCGAAGTGGGTCTTAAAGTCGATAGAAACCTGGTGGATATCAAAAAGAGGGACAACACAATAGATCTTTGTCAAGAATTTTATAGTACAGGGTGGGCCATTTATAAGGATACACCGTAATAAAATGGGAGTGGTTGATGATATTTGTGGGACATTAGTATATGTGAGAGGGCAAACTCCTCAAGATGGGTGGTGACCATGGTGGCCATTTAGAAGTCGGCCATCTTGGATGCAACTTTTGTTTCTTCAATAGGAAGAGGGACATGTGACATATCAAACTTATTGGGAATGTCACGAGAAAAACAATGTTGTGCTTGGTTTCAACGTAACTTTATTCTTTCATGAGTTATTTACACGTTTCTCTTTGTTCAAAGCAATTGACATGTTGAAGAGGTTAACACGTGAGGAGTGGATCAAAATTGTGTTGATATCTGGTGAACGCAGTAACCGGGTCATTGCAGAAGATTTCAATGCAAGACACCCTACGAGACCACCCATCTCCCATGCTACAGTTAGCAAACTGCTTGCTAAGTTCCGTGAAACTGGTTCAGTGTTGGATTTGCCAAAATGTTTATGCAAGAAAACTGTCACTAATGAAGAAACATCAGTGGCTGTCCTAGCTTCATTCAGCAAGAGCCCACAGCATAGCACTCGCCGCATGTCACTGGAGAGTGGCATTAGTCGAACATCCCTTCAGCAGATATTAGCTACTCACAAATGGCACCCTTACAAACTCCAGCTACTGCAGCATCTCAACGAGGATGACCCAGATCGGCGCACAGAATTTGCAGAATGGGCAAAACAAAAATTGGAACAGGACCCTCAGTTCACGCAGAAGATTTTGTCGGCTCATGGAGAAAATTGATGTTTAAGGTTTTGATGTTTATTGGCATAATACTTAACATTTTTTGTATTTTTACTACATGCATTATGCCCTGTGTAAGAGGAATGATATCTCAATCTCTTGTTGCATATGTCACTGTGCCAGAGGAGGAAGAAGGAGAAGACGATGAGTATGAAACTGATGTGATGAATGATTATGTTTGAATGATACACATTTTATGACGACCAGACCGAAAGCACTCACAATGTAGGGTCTGTGTCTGAATTACATTGATGTACATTCTTTAAATTCGCTACAACAGGAGGGAATGCTGAAAGATTTTTTAATTTTGTGATTATGCTTAGTTGTAGCTTCATTTAAAGGAAGAAGAGCTTGTGAATTGGAACCAACACAGGAAGAGAGATTGAAGCCATATGTGTAGAGGAATGCGGTGACATACGACACTTCCTCCTGTTTTAACAGACAAACTGGCTCTCTCTCTCTCTCTCTCTCTTCCTTTCCTTTTATGGGAATGTCTGACTTTCTATACATACAAAGTTACCTCCTTTTTCTTCAGATAAGCGAAAGGTTTTCTCCTTATAAGGGAACAGCATCAGTTCCATACATGCCACTCCTACTGCTGTGGAAACTGGTTTAAGTATAAATAAAGAGAGTTCTGAAAGCCCTGGGCGGTCTTTCCTCTGTCTCTGTCTGTCCTGCACACGTCTGGCGCAGGACAGATCAGACGGTGAGGGGGGATCGTCCATGTGTGCACATGTATAAGATATCTTGAGTCTGAGTTCCTTTGCCTTCTACAAATTCTCTTC
>NW_024582851.1:6826-11811 GCF_018398535.1 Haplochromis burtoni | reverse complement strand
ACTATTTTTAACCGTAAAATAAACAATAACAATACCTTCTTACCGTTAAAGAAGAAAATGTTCCACCCGTAATTTTACGGTAGATTTCTGGCAACCACAGCTGCCAGCGTTTTACCGTAAAATCTACAGGTTTTTTTTTTACAGTGTAAGTTTGATATGATGTTTAAGTTAGGCAGCTTCCTGGCTGATGCTTTCCTAGCCATCCCACTTTGTATCGCACTCGTACTTGCAGGAAGCAGAAGTAAAGCTAAAGGGGGGTATTGGGTGTACTAGACCTTATTTATTTCAAACATTTTTCAGATTAAGACAGAAATAAAATCAAGTATTATATTAATTAGACTGTATTATTATTAAAAATGTTGAAAAAACAACATTTTCTGAAGGCCAATAAAAATGGACATGGACCAGTAAAACTTTAAGCCATAGACCCGGGGGTGTTCGGTTTGACACTGAATTATTATTAACTTTAACCCCTTAGCAGTCCTATTAGTCCCCTAAACCATCCAATGTCCCGTGGGCGGTACGTCCGACTGCTAACAGTTTAATTATTAACATCTACAATGTCAATACATCTTCCTTTCAGGAGCTCAACTTTGTATCAAAGCTCAGGGCAAACATCAGAATGCTGATACGCTTGCTTTTCTTTACTGCCCCTAACACATGCTCCTTTTAAAGACTTACAAAGAAAAACTCAGTCATTCGATATCGCACTTAAACATGCAGACACACATGCACAAAAAAATATACACACACTAAATGTACCTCCGCGAAGAGATATAATACTGTCACATAATTTATGCCTTAGTTTAGATTGCAGGTGTACATTACTTTATTTGACATTACTGTACATTAAATTATTTATATTTGCATTTAAGGAAATATTTTCTTAAAAAAAAAAGCTTTATTATGTCATGTAAGTGTAATGAAAGAGTTTAGTTTGTTTTTTTATACGTAGATCTTTTAAGTAGTAAAGCTATTAAAGCAATTTCTAAAATAGAAACAACTAACCTGCTTGTTGTGAAAGTGAAAGACCTGTTTTTTTGTCATTTGAATTTTTATTACTGCTTTTTAATAAGAGAAAAAATAATTATTATCTGTTTACTTGATTAACCAATGGAATAATTGATTAATAAAATAATCGACAGCTGCAGCCCTAAAGTGGAGGAAGATTGCTGCAGGTGATAAAACAACTACATGGAAAAGGTACTTTTTGGATGTTACTACATAGCAATATAATGGCGCCGATGGAGTTAAGGCAAGATGGAACTTCTTGTAGAAACTTACAGATTATCAGAATCAGAATCAGAATACTTTATTCATCCCGAGGGAAATTATATTATATTTATATAGTTATAAACTTTAATTTGTTTTGGTAAAAAGCTCATTATTTAGTCTTGCTGCTTACTTAAGCTTATTTTAAGGTTTTAGTTGACAAGACTAAATTTGTTTAAGTGTCCTCAAAGTAACTCTTGGATTTCATTAGAAGTGCCTGCACCATTTTCTGGCACACTTCTGTACATTGCACTTATTGCACAATCAGTGTGATCGAGGCCTTTTTGTTACTACCCTTTTTTGTTTCTAACTCATCATATGAATTTGCTTCAAATTGTTCGTCAGCATCAATGTGTGTTGTTGACAAATGATCTTGCACAAGCACTGTGACTTGACATCTGATAAGATGAGCAGCTGCACATTTCCTCTATGTTCTTAAGAGTTTCAGAGCACAAAGTGTATTTAGGACTCAAGGCCTTTGAAATCAAGCTGGTGACATGGATGTTTCTAGTCAAATAATTTAAATAAGATGGCTAAATGTTAGCAACTGGTGGTTTTACAGAAGAATATTTTTCTATTAGTTATTCCTAAAATAACATATCATATCACGCGAAGAAAAAAACAATGCTTTTCAGAACAGCAAATTTTTGAAACAAGGTTCCATCTGCATGTTGGCATTAAAATGTCAAATGTGTTCAATCTTCCTATAATAATGAAAATGTATCTCTTTTTCTTTTTAAAAACTACAAACTCTTCCTAGACATCCGATTAGCCATTGTGTTTATATTGGTCATGAGGATTGCTTAAACTGAGAAATGTGTTTTAGGAGACTTTTAAATTGCTCAAGATGTGTTTGGTAAAACTGCAAGTAGCAAAGGACGACAAAAAGCTTGCATGTAAAATTACTCAATAATGGTGCTATTGTCTTAGCAAGTTTAATTATTATGGTAAATGATATATTTCTTGCACACTATCAAGACACATAATAAAAAAAGGTTTAGACCTCAAATTTGTGATCAACCAAAAACATGGCAATGACTGCAGTACGCCTAATGCCTTGACTTGCCACTTAGTTATAGGCCATGACAATGTGAAAGCTGGCCCGGATGCACATTGTCATCTACTTTTCTGCTTTTCCTACTTCAACATGTTGTCATTGAAAAAGCACAAATAAGAACAAATTACAATTTCAGGTTGTTCCACCTTGATTATTTTAGTGAAACGAAGAAAAAATAAGACTAGGTATCTAAATACCTACAAAATTTTGAATGGATGCTTATTCAGGCAAAATTATGTCAGTTTTGTAATGTAATTTCACAGATTTAAACTAGGTGTTTGCCCCTGTTTTCAGTGTTTGACCACAGCTAAGATACCTGGCTACTGTAATAACTCTAAGTGAAACTCAGTAAGAGAATTTTAAAAATCTGAATCTCCTATGTACTTGGTTATTTCTGTGTTAAGGTTAGAAAACATTTATAATAAACCCTAGTGATTCAAGCTAGAAAATTAAACTGTTGTTTCAATTACTTTTCATCAGGCAACTTTTTGTTTTGAACATGCACATTATTATAATACTTTTTTTTTTTTTGGTGTTTAGCTCGAAATGTGTATATTTTAAGAACACAGCTCTGTTTTCATTTCATTGGTTAATGGAAGTTGACTCATGACTCAAAAAAACTCTCTCACAAGTTGAAAACACTTTAGAGCAGCTCCTACCCAAAATGATATATGTAGTGCAATAGTACTGGGTTTCCACCTATTATTGAGAAACTGAGTGTAACCACTAAAACCAAACCCCCCACTAAAAAGTTTAGATCTCTGCAGATATTGACTTGGACTCCATCTGTTCAGGTAAATGACATTTCATGTTTACTTAATGCAAAATCTGTCGGTTATGTATACTCAACATGTATTGTGACACAAGTAAGATTTATTCTGAAATGTAAAACACATTGAGGAACAAGTTATCAGTGAAAGAGTAGGGTAGGGGCTCACATTTATAACGTTATAGGTCTTGATATATTTTTATTTTGCAGGATGAAGTTTGTTATGCTCTTTCTTGTGTTGTCCCTGGTTGTCCTCATGGCCGAACCAGGAGATTGCTTTTTTAAGCGCCTTCAATCTATCTGGGGAGGTTTAAAAGAAGCATACAAAGGTGGCAAAGAAGCATGGAAAGGTAAATCGCAACTGATCATGATTTAATGATAACTCCAAAAAACTAAACTCTTGGGGGGGGAAAGCCAGAAAAAGTTGTGGTGTTGGAATATTGAATATAATATGCATTGTTTATTTTGCCATTGGTCATAGAGTATTCAGTACTCAGTGGGGTTATATAGTAAAACTGAGACATGTGGGGCATCAATGCAGGTTCCACAAATGTTGATGCTGTCACTTTTCTATAGCAGCTACACTCAAAAACTAACATTTATTCCATAATTATAAATTGAAGAAAAACAATTACACCCAAATATGAACATACTAATTACTGTTGCTTTGTATCTTTTTTGTCTCTGTCATATCAGCACACAGAAACTCCGAGAAAATGAACAACAGGTAACTAATTGTGATCAGGCTGTTCATTTTGTTGATTTCATCTATTTAAAACCTAAAGTCTGTAAACAACATTTTCAAAGCTGAAAAACAAAACAAAATGGTCCGCCTTCATTAGGTCTATTATCAGAGCATTTCATACTGAAGTAAATTGGGCTATGTCCAACTAATTTAATATTTCAGATAACACAAAGCAGCTAAAATCTATGACTTTCTGAATTTTAGCCTAAAATTATTAGAAAAATATATTCTTTGTGAATAAGCATTCTTCTGATGGATCACTGCTGATCAACTGAATGATTCCTTCTGCACTGATTTTCATTTTCTCATCTCAATTTCACAACATACAGAAACCAACAAGCAGATACTAATCAAACCCAACCGACATCAGGGATGAATTGGTTCTGAAGACACAAAGAATTACGGGATAAGGGTTTCTGTTTGAAAAATGCAGCATAGCAATATAAAAGTAGTCTGATTTTTGCATGACACATTGAAATGTAGTGATTTTTGCTACAGCTCAAATTTTCAAAAATGTAAAATGGCTTGATTTGCAAACTGTCCACATGAATAAAACCTGCAATGCAAAAAGCAAAACTTTGTTTGTGGTTGTTATTCAAAATAATTAATAATTTTTGCCTAATGATTAAATTAACTTTGGTAGGAAAAACAACATATGATAATTTTAGTAAACAGTCTTTCAATGCATATCTGTTTATTACTGAAGTTTCTAGGAATTATTCAGTGCCAATAGGCATTATATACACCTGTCAGTAAATCCAAAATTCACAAAAGTTACATAAAACAATCACACAAACAAACAAAAAAAGACTGCCTTCTCTATTTCAAAAACTTTTTTTTTAATCTTATTCAATTGGAATGCAAAAACCAAATTATATGTTGGCAACACCCTGAATGTAAAATAAGGCATGAAATACTTACTAATACTACTGCTAAAACAAAGGGGTGACAGGGATTTTTATTTCATAAAACAAGAGCCTTTGAGCATTGTATTTTAATTATTATGGGCCAGACCAGGCCTTACATCCACCACAGAAAAGGGAGATCCACAAAAATACCAATTAAATGTCTTTTCTTTTGGTAAAGAAGGAAACAAGGAAAGGACTTGATCTAACTGTGGTACATTCTGTCCCATCAGCAGT
>NW_024582851.1:5062-6806 GCF_018398535.1 Haplochromis burtoni | reverse complement strand
TCTTTGGGGTCATCTGAAGGCAATTGTCTATGGTGTGAAGATACGACATGTGCAGCACCTGAAACTACAGACTATGGCGGAGGTGTGGTCCCGGGCGCGGCTGCAGGGGAGGAGTGGTGCAGTGGGCTCAACGGGGCGGTGCTGGAGATGCCGGTGAGAACAGCTGATGGCGATTTGGACTGATAATGGTTTCCTTCCCTTTTTATAGTGAGATGGAGAGGAGCGGAGACAGAGGGAAATCAGCTGGGCTTGACAGCTGTCAGACTGTGTTCATGTCATAACCTGGGAAAACTATAAATAAATGTGGAAGCTGGTGATAAAGACCTGTGTGTGTGTGTACCTGTGTATAGTGTATTTCACACAGACACTGTAGTTTCAGGTGCTGAAACTACAGTATCTGTAGGAGAAATGCCTGTGCTGGCATTTCTCCTGCGGTGTTGCTATCAGTGTGTGAAGATTGGGAGAAGAGGGTTGAATTGACAATCCAACACAATGGACAGCACATTGAACACATTTTATAACTCATGACAGAATAATGTTATGTTGAAACCAAGCACACCATTGTTTTTCTTGTGACATTCCCAATAAGTTTGATGTGTCACGTGGCCCTCTTCCTATTGAAAAACAAAAGTTGTATGGCTGACTTCTAAATGGCCACCATGGTCACCACCCATCTTGAGGAGTTTGCCCCCTCACATATACTAATGTGCCACAAACAGGACTTTAATATCACCAACCATTCCCATTTCATTACGGTGTATCCATATAAATGGCCCACCCTGTAGATTAGAGGGCAAGTACAGTGGCTATGTTGGGTTTACACAGATGGATTGAAAGATCCGGATAGTGAAGCAACTGGTTTGGCATTGGTAGTTCCGGAATTAAATGTTAAGTTTGGGAAAAGAACATCAAACTTTCTGAGTGTTTATGCAGTAGAGCTGTATGCTATATTGATGGCCTTAGATTGAGTGGAAGACAGCAGAGTTCTGAAAGCAATAATATGCGCTGATTCATTGTTAGCTGTGTGAAGTATGGAAAATGGGAATACAAGTAATCATCAGAACATTCTGTATGAGGTTATGTTTGCACACTATAGAGTGTGTGAACAGGGCAAAAGTGTAGTAATAGTGTGGACACCAGCTCATATAGGCATTATGGGTAATGAAAGAGGAGATAGTATGGCTAAGGAAATTATTAAAAGAGTAGACGTAGAGGTACAGATACCATTTTCTAAATCTGAAGGAAAGTGTATAATTTGGAGTGAAAGTAAGAAGTTATGGAAAATGGCATGGTATAATGAAACGAGAGGGAGACAATTGTATAGGGTACAAAATATAGTAGAAGTTAAAAGAAATAAAGGAATGAATAGGCAGGAGGAGATTGTTATGTGCAGAATAAGAACAGGGCATTGTTACCTGAATCGCACTCTTTTTAGGATGGGGAAACATCCTAACAGCCCTTAACAGGGCTATGTAACTGGTGTGGTGTTATGGAAACAACTGAGCATGTATTTATTAACTGCAGGTAACTATAGGAGAATGATGAGGGTAGTAGTGATGGGATTTCCAGCTCTTTTTAGAGAACCGGCTCTTCTGGCTCGGCTCACTAAAAAGAGCTGGCTCTTTCGGCTCTTCGTAATAATGGATTGGATTTATATAGCGCTTTTCAAGGCACCCAAAGCGCTTTACAATACCACTATTCATTCACTCTCACATTCATACACTGGTGGAGGCAAGCTACAGTT
>NW_024582851.1:1440-5042 GCF_018398535.1 Haplochromis burtoni | reverse complement strand
TGAGGGAAAGGGGAGGCAGGAGGAGCAGAGACCCGAGGTGGCCGCCGGTCCGAGTGTCAGGTGAACTGAATTTCAGGTAAGAAGTTATGACCTGCAGTCTGGGTCA
Source organism: Haplochromis burtoni (assembly GCF_018398535.1). Lineage (NCBI taxonomy): Eukaryota > Metazoa > Chordata > Actinopteri > Cichliformes > Cichlidae > Haplochromis > Haplochromis burtoni. Next base: position 4,936 of record NW_024582851.1, on the reverse strand, counting down.
GATATAAACCAAGTTTAGGTGTAGTTTATTTTCGTTATGCTGACTTTTTCGTACTACGTACTAGCTAGCATGACGGAGCTTCTTAGCCTAACAATAAGCCAACAGTTATTTTAGACTCTATTAGTAAAACTGATAAATTAGAATATTGTGAAATTGTTCCTTTTTTAATAATTTAATTTTATTCAGTATTTCAAGCCTCTTTGAGCCCTCTAACACAAGGTATTTCCTTCAGCTAACAACCCATATTTTTGATTATTACACTCCTTTAACATTTTTATTTATTCAATGGCACAACACATCACTGTTGAGTAAAATAAGGAGTAGAACAGCTTTAACCTCCTAGGACCCAGCGTCCACATATGTGGACATTTTGGGTTGTCTAGACCACAGTAGTAAATTTTGCCCTAGAAGGGCCTGATATCCACTTACGAGGACATTATATTGTAACTGTTCTATCGAAATTTATCCCATATATGGATATCAGGCCCTTGTAGAGCAAAATCAGGTAAAAATATAATTCTTTGTTTTTACATTCATCAGGCCCCAATCAGCCCAAATAGCAAAGAGAAATTAAAAATGCATGCCATGAAAGAGATCAGGTCTTAGGAGCTTAACCTGGTGGTCAAACTATCCTTTCAAGAATCAACTATGTATGTGGTGCAGTGCCAGTTAATCCTTTGAATTTATTTTTTAGTTTATGTTTTCAGTTTACATTTTTAGATTGTTTTAGATTTTTATTTTGACTTTGTGACCGTTATCTGTTTTAAGTACTGTATATATAAATACTAACAATAATAATTTTTATACATGCTTAAACTGAAATAGCTGTGTGTGTTTATGTGTGCATATGCATGATATGTGAAGAAGCATTTGGTTTTATTATTTATATTATCTACTATATTTACATTGTGCAGTTGACCACTTTTCTTAGGGCAATAATGGTTAAGTAGTATCCATCCATTCGCTTCCGCTTATCCTTTTCAGGGTCGCGGGGGGCGCTGGAGCCTATTCCAGCTGTCATAGGGCGAGAGGCGGGGTACACCCTGGACAGGTCACCAGTCTGTCGCAGGGCCAACACACAGGGACAGACAACCATTTGCGTTCACATTCACTCACACATTCACACCTAGTGGCAATTTGGATTTTCCAATTAACCTATCCCCACAAGTTGCATGTTTTTGGACGGTGGGAGGGAGAACATGCAAACTCCACACAGGAATTGAATGATGGTGGAATTGAACTCAGGACCTTCTTGCTGTGCGTCAACAGTGCTAACCACCGTGCCTGGTTAAGTAGTAGTGCTTCTTAACTCCTGGTTCACCCCAGTCAGCGGAAATCTGAATTGGGCCAAGGTTCATCTTAAAACAGGTAATCTAAGGAGCTTGGAAAGAAAAGCAACTGGACTTCTTTAAGTTTCTTGAAGACGTTTCACCTCTCATCCAGGAAACTTCTTCAGTTCTCAGAGTAACTGGTGGAGAATCCAAGATTTTTAAGCCCTATTGGCAGTGTCCCCATAAGGGTCGTTGATCAACTATTAATCAGACAGTTGGGACAACTCGCACAAGGCTTCAGCAGAGACAGTAAACTGAGACAGCTCGGCAGAGCTCCCAGCAGAAGCGGCTGAGGGGGGCTGAGAGAATTCAGGAGAGATCTCAGCCGATGAATGCTGGACGAATGGACTTAACATAATACAAAAACACAAGAAAACTGAGAATGCTGGGTCAAAATGACCCAGGACAAGTGAAGTGGTGCGAATACTTTCTGAATGCACTATATGTAAGTAGTACACATTCATGGTGCTACACTTTTTCTTACATTCAATAATGCTAACTTACAGTTAGCATTATTCTTTCAGTAAAGACTGGAAACTTAATGAGAGTGAGAGTAGAATAATTTAGTGTAGATCCCTTCATTGTCATTGTACATGTACAACATAATTGCAGGTGCTCAACACCAACTGTGCTGGACAAAATATAAATAGTAGAGAGTAGGAATAAATATCAAATTGGAGAAATATATACAATGAAGAGGAATATATACAAAATAAGAGAAAGGCATACACTTTGCAACTATTTTGTTCTCCAAAGCGCAGATCAGTGGTCAGACATATGTGGTGTTTTGAGGTACATAGTTTGTGTGTGTAAATGATGATGTGTGTACAACATTATGAAAAGAGATGTAAGGTACCAGGATGTAATGGTACTCGAAAAGTCAAATGGCAGAAATGTGATAGTTACCTTGCTTTATTTCAGAGAGAATAGTTAATGTTTGAAACACTCAGACACCTAGAAACACAATGTTCTACAACTGACATACGAACTAAACCATTCCTACATGAACATATACATAGATCTCACAGTTGTTGAACTATATGCTGAGCAATGTATGGTGGCTGTCAGGGCTTCGCTGTGTGGAGGTGAGGAAGAGCGGACCCAAACGCAGGACTCACGGGTTAGTGTGGAATGAAGACGGTGTTTATTATACAGAATGGATGAACAGAACATGAGACAGACGACTGGCTGACTGACTGACTGAACTCAACTCAATTGCAACACACATGCGGGATAGACAATGACAAGACAATTAGCTGGAAAGAACTGATGACTTAAATACACAGACTAATGAGGATGATAATGAGAGACCGGTGAGTACTAGTGATGTGCGGATCGATTTTGAAATATCGATTCTTCCGATACCAGTAATTTATGTTCTAGAATCGATTCTCATATTAAAATATCGATATTTTAGTACTTTGGGGTAAATTTGTAGTTTTTCATTAACAGGAACGCAGTGGAAAGAAACTACATCATTAAACTGGAAGGAACTACTTCCTCTTACGCCTTTCATAGTCATATGCAAAACACGGCTGTATAAATGTGCCACAGCCCCTGGCTTGTGCACTCACAACAATGGCTGAGCGTAAACAGAGTCATGTGTGGACGTATTTTACCTCCACAAACAGTCAAGACGTGGTTTGCGATACATGTGGCAAGACAGTGAGGTGTTGTGGCAACAGCACTAACCTCGTCAAACACCTCAGAGTAAATCATATCACAGAATATGATGAGCTTATGTTGAGACAAACTGAAGAGGAGGACAGGGACAGGTGCTGCTAGGGTATCGGATCAGTATCGTCGATACCACCCTGAATTTTAGTTGGTATCGGATCGGAAAGGAAATCAGTGGTATCGCACATCACTAGTGAGTACACAGCTGAACGTAATCTGACTAATAACACACAGGAAGCGAACTGGCAGAGGAAAACAGGAAATGTGAACAGGTAAATAAAATGATCATTAAACAACTGAAAACACTGGGTGAACCACCCAAGAACCCTGACAGTGGCTGTGAAAGGTCAAATGGACTGCAACTTAAGAAAACACAGCACTACTGGGGTCAGCGGGGGAGCTGGCCCCAGGGAGGGGTCACTTGCCCCTCCCTTCCTTCCCTCCCCATCTCCAGCTGCCTCCCTCTTCCCGCTCCACCACAACCACCC
>NW_024582851.1:0-1420 GCF_018398535.1 Haplochromis burtoni | reverse complement strand
ATTAGTCGAAGATCAATTGCTGTCTGCGTACGGAGTGATCTTCCCACGCGTGTATTTCATTAAAATCAATTGTTTGACCAAGCTCTTCTGGACCATGGTTGTTTGTACTCTCCTTCCTCAATATTTGAACCTTAACATTTGGGGGCTTCGTCCGGTGGTTGAGGAGGGAGAGAGTTGGAGGTGTAGACAGAGAAATTCGGTGGTCCGAGGTGGTCGGACAGGCAGACACGAGTGCCAGTGGTCGAAGTGAGGGAAGTGGTCGAAGTGGGCATAAGCCGGCTTATCCAAAGGTAAGGCACTACCTGTTGAATTATTTCCAAAGTGTGCCAAATTGGACATTACAAATTAAAGTCTACACACTGAAATTACTGGTGAATGTCTGCTTTGATTTTGATGAAAATCTCATGACAGTACTGAGGATTTAAATGATTGAATGTGGTTGGACCGCTAAAGGATTTAATACGGTTGGACCGTGTAAAGCAGTTGGACTGCTGAGTGATTTTAGTATATTAGGGAATTTGGTTATTTTTTGCGGTTGGAGCCCCTATTGGTTATAAGGTTGGACCTGCTACAGTCTTACACTTTTTTGGGTGTTTTTGGGTGCATGCCCATAAAAGGAGACTCACTGTGACAAGTGAGCACCCAGAGAGAAAAACAGAAGAGACAGACTCTAGGCAGATGAAGCAAATGGAGGTTTTAAGAAAAGAAATGAAAAGGATATTAATGGTATGGTTTAGTGTGTCAATACAGGTGGACTTTTCTCAACCTGGAATTTTAAGTACAGCGGCAAAACCATAGATTAACATAATTGGGAGGAAAACAGGCCAGATTTTGGCTTAAAATTTTACAGCTTGACCTCCCACTTGTCCCCATCCTGAGAAGAAGCTCAAAGGACAGTTAATCTCCTGATGAAGACCGACAAAACATCGTGGACTTGAAGAATTAACAGCAGGCAAAAGGCAGTGCAACTGAAACCACACTGACGACACCAGCAGCAGCATGGGAGGAAAGCACGCGATGCAACATGTACTGTAAATTACAGGCTGGGCAGTTGAACAGTGGGATAATGAACTGTGGAAAAGCACTGGCCACTGATTTTCAGATCTGCCGTGCTTGGAGTAATCTTGAAAGAGACGACTGAAAGGATCAACAGAGAAGAAGAAACCACGTGATGAAAAACATACACGGTGAACTGGAGGCTGGTAAGAACAGTGTGACATAACTGTTTAAAGGCACTGAATGTGATATTTTGCCAGGCTGGGATTTAATCTAAAAGGAAAATACTGAAGAGAAACAGAGAAGACACAGACTGTGTTTGCTGGAGATTTCAAGACAACAAAGGACACTGTTAGAAGAGCACAGGGGCCAGTGGGAAGGTGAAGTCCAGAGGAGTTCTAGTGCGAGAATAGAGGGTATAATT
>NW_024582850.1:422764-424763 GCF_018398535.1 Haplochromis burtoni | reverse complement strand
CACTTTGGCGACAGTGGGAAGGAAAAACTCCCTTTTAACAGGAAGAAACCTCCGGCAGAACCAGGCTCAGGGAGGGGCGGGGCCATCTGCTGCGACCGGTTGGGGTGAGAGAAGGAAGACAGGATAAAAGACATGCTGTGGAAGAGAGACAGAGATTAATAACAGATATGATTCAATGCAGAGAGGTCTATTAACACATAGTGAGTGAGAAAGGTGACTGGAAAGGAAAAACTCAATGCATCATTTTGCAGCGTCACTCTGAGACAGGATATTTCTAACTTTAGAGATGTTGTGCAAATGGAAAAAACACTTTTTTTTTTTTTTGTGTCCCGTTTGGATCTTTAGCCATCAGAATTGTTGTCTTAAGGCCAAGAAAGATGCCAAGCGGATTTATTTTACCAAGTGGATCATCATGGCCTTGCCATATTGGTCCATTTGATTGACCTTTATTATAATTATGAATTTATTTTATTTTCAGTTGCTACAAACGGGACAGACATGACTGGGGGATAGGACAGGGAGAAAGAATGAAAGAAAGAGAGGGAGAGAAAGAAAACCAAAGGGGAGAAGAGACGGTGAGAAGGGGGGGAAGAAAGAAAAAAAACAAACAAACAAAACAAAAACACCTGGGTCACCTGTATGGAGAAAAAAAACAGAAGAGAAAGCAAACAACAAAGAGCAACATAATAAAAAAAAACGGCACCATCACAATAAACTAGCTAGCAGTAGATATCAGTAGATACTAAATAATAAACGATATTGTGCAGCAACGCCTTGCTCATAGGGGGTCATATGATTGTTGGGTTTTTCTCTGTATCTATGAAGCGCCTTGAGGCGACTTTTGTTGTGATTTGGTGCTATATAAATAAAATTGAATTGAATTGATTTTTGTGTTTGGCAACGTTCTCCACCTCAGCACTAGCTTCACAGCTCCAACTGACATCTGCAGAGTACAGCTAGAATATGTTTGAATGCATCTAGAGTATTTAGAGCATGAGGTTTGTGGCATTTGTAACAATGGAAACTGAACATGAGAAGGGTTCTGGGTTGGTTCCAGTTTGCATGCTTTTCTAAGGAAGCTCTGGTGCATTCATGCACATTCCAGGTGTACTGTGCGCAGTAAAAATGACTCAACATCAAAAAACCTGCCAAGTTAAGCCTGCGAAAGCCTCAGCCTAGGACACTCTCAAACTTTATAGCTCTCGGCCACATGCCTCTAAAGCAGGGGTGTCAAACTCAAATACACAGTGGGCCAAAATTCAAAACTGGAACAAAGTCGCGGGCTAACATTTATATTTATTGAAAAAAAAACTTCCTCCAGATATAAGAATGAATCTTTTCTTATGGACTCAAACAAGTTTTGCTGAAAAACTGAATATGGAACAAGCAAAGCTTAATACTAAACAATATATATATATATTAGCTGTATAATACCAGTAGGCTAGCTCTAATAGTAATTTGGTATGGCTTCACGGGCCAAATGTAATTAGGCTGCAGGCCAAATTTAGCCCGCGGGCCAGAGTTTGACACCTATGCTCTAAAGCCTGTTAAATTATCATTACCCATGTGACATGAAATCATCTGAGTTGCTGTAATAAGTGACATATGGAGACACTCTGACCTGGGACTCTACAAACTGAAGCTGGGTCTCTCCAAAGTGAAGCTGTTAGGATATTAGTTTGGAGTTACACTTCGTGTTTTCATATTAATTAAGTATGACTGATTTTCAAGTTTTGGATACATTGGTGCATCTACAATCTAGGTGACTGTGGTTTGGGTTCATAAATGTATGAGTCTCCTGAGCTTTTCAAAACATTAAAACTACAAAGAAAAAGTTCATGTGTCACAACATTTGTACAGTTCAAATGGCGCCATCCCCTGGCCAACACTTATCAATAACTTCTCAGCAGAAAAAAATAATTAAAACTTTCAGTGCTGTTATTATTGACATATTTACGGAGCCCCCCAGGGGACATGGGAGAAAAAAAAATTAGGGAGG
>NW_024582850.1:416269-421682 GCF_018398535.1 Haplochromis burtoni | reverse complement strand
TTTTTTTTTTTCCTCCCTAATTTTTTTTTCTCCCATGTCCCCTGGGGGGCTCCGTAACATATTCTTCAGTAAAGCTGCTACACATAATCACAATCTAAACAAAGTACAGCTCTGTTTTCTCAGCAGACAATCCAGAGCTGTACTACACCCTCATATTTGAAATAAGGGCAAAGAACATAGAAGATACAGCCCTGTTACCCAGGGAGAAAAAGTATAATGGGAGAAGGGATTAGACTATTCTTTTTATATAATCAATTCTTCACTTCTAGACTGTTTGAACACTTATAATTGTGTTACCTGCAGCGTCTTGACAGGGCTGGGCTCAGTGCCTTTGGATTGCAGAGGTGGAAACAGTGATGTCATATTTGTGAGGGTTTGACTTACAGAGTACATGGACTGTTTTCAAAATGACTGGTTATTGCAACTTCACCATGTTATGGCAAAAAGGGAGGTAAAGGGATAGGTTTCATTTTAAAAATTCATTAAAGTTTCCCCTAAATCCATCAAGGTCTCCAGTGACTTTCTGGTTGAAAATTAACCTCTTATCAATTACCAACTGCTACATAATGTTTGTTTAATCAAAGTAAACAACTCTGTACTATAACCTTAAAGTCCTCTTAATAAAAAAATAAAAATAAAAAAACCAAATCTAAATTTTAACATACAAATTATAATACTATTTGTGTGAACTCATGCCCTACCTCCAGACACACCCCTGCGCTGAAACCTTACAGCCAGGATTCATTCTTCCACAACTTGCAGATATGACACGTACAGCTTGAGCAGAGAACCTCTATTGCTTTTAAAACATGCTGCAAATAAAGGAACCAGTGAAAACGTGCTACGTTCAGACAAGTTGAGAGGATTGTTTTCGTAAAATCAATCATGATAGTTTCTTTGAAAAAGTACAGGAGACAAAGGAAGATGGATGAACTTTTAATTACAAATTCATTCAATATAAGCACAGAACAGATGAGAAATATTTTCCAGTACAGACATTAATAAAAGAAATCAGTCACATTCAGATCAGCAGAAAGTTCACACAAGCAATTCAGAACAGTGAGATTTAATTTAGACAGTTACTTTTCATCATTACATGCTTGAAGTTGCATTACTCTTAAAGGTCAGATTTATTTTATTAAGTTTCCCACTTGACTGAAGAACGTCAGAATTCTTATGTACCAATCTAAAAACGTGCAGAAAGACAGTTTTAGGGTAAAGCAATTACAGCCCCCCCCCCCAAAAAAACAAAACAAAACACCACACCATCAAAAATCAAATAAACCCCACACTAAACAGAAACAAACCTGGGTTGTTAAGGATGAAGGTTAAATCCATGTTAGTGGTAGTTTTTGTATATAAAAAAAAAAAAAAGGCACAAACGACTGTTTTAGTTAACATTAAATCTTTTAACTTGCTCATCACCGCATACCCACAATGATAACACTCACCAGTGGTTCAGTCAAACATGAGGAAAGAAGACAAACAAACAGACAAACCCACAACAGATCATTGCTCATTCTGGGAAATAAAGCAGCAGCAAACCTGTGGTTCATGACAAATCCAGAGGTTTTACCAGCTTAAATTGAGACTCATCATTAAAGCAGATACCAAGTATCATCCTTAATGCAGATTTCTTTCAAACTTGCAACGCTTTTTTAAAATTTCAAGCATCATAGCTTAGTAGTACATACAATGTGAGGAATTACTGGAGGCTGGTTTGGTTAATTAGCTTGATGCAATCAAATCAAAATGAAATGAAATGCTCTTAAGTGCCTGTTAAACTCAGGTGGTCTAAGCAAACAGTTACTACTCAAAGCTTATTTAAAAAAAAAAAAAAAAAAAAAAAAAAAAGCAGTATTATCATGGTGACTTTATTGCAGCCTGGTTGTGGTGCAGCTCAAAAGCTTTCAGAAAAATTTAAGTGCTGACAATTTAGAGAAATAAATTGCTTGGAAAAAATGAATCAAAACCAATTAGCCACAACAGTAAAAGCCAGATTACTTCTATTTTGAGCCTTTCCTGATGGATCTAATATTGTTCCATTTCAGTAGTGGTCAGTTATGACGCAAGTGCATTTGCTCGCTTGAAATTTAAGGCATCACATCTTAGAGGACGCGGCGATGGCAGCGGCTCCTGGACGGCTGTAAATATGCAAGGCAGCATCCTGTAAAACACAAATTGAAGAAGAGAAACTCAAAAATGAGGTCAGACACTTTAATGGGCAGAATATTACTGTAATTACAATGTACTACGATAAGTACTTTGACACCAGATAAAAATCCATCCACATGTTTCTTCTTATCTAACACCTCAGTTTCATCAAATCACTTTTATTGTCACATCACCATGTCCTCTTACTTTAAGGTCAGACATCCTTTGATTATCTGTATCATCTAATGAAAGTCTTATCGATTGTTAAATGCTCCTTTCTAAAGAAAAAAGAAAAAGAAAAAAAGACTTTTGGGAAAGTCTCTAAAGATATTTAACTGTGAACCAGTGTGGCTAATGAATGAAATTACAACTTGCACTGGATGTATGCTGTATATAAACACACAACTAGACAAGGCCCATTTACCTTCTTGGCCTCCGCATTGTACTTCTTGAGAAGAGTCTCAACTCTGTTTCCATAGTCTGGATGGGCAGCCTTCAAATTCTCGACCTGCAAGATACCCAAGAAAAACATTACAGTCCTGGAGGACAGCAGGTTCTTCAACAAACAAAACACACATCTTCTTCGTCTCCCCATGAAAAAAAATAAACAGATTACATACTGTAAATAGATTACATTTACCAATAAGCACAACATCTTTCCTGAAACCTCACATTCCAAAAAGCACAAACTATGAGCGACAGCAAAGTGAGAGACTGTAGTGCTTGGACTCACCATGCGTTTCTGGATGAAGAGCTGGGCTCCTTTCAGGGACCCTGCCATGTTCTGGCAAAGTCTCTGTCGCTCCTCTTCATTCAGGACCTGAGTGTAGAAGGTGCGAACCTGCAAAAAACACACAGGTTTATTCTCCAGAGGAAAAAGGAACTAATCAGAAACAGATTTTGACTCAGTCCTTAACTGGATTTCCAAGTTCTTAAACAACATCTTATGACATACAGCTACCGTTTGTTACTAATAAGAAGTGGCCTTAGCTACGGTTGCGTTCCTTCAAGATGAGGCCAAAGAAACCAGAAACCAGAGTGCAGTAACAGGAAGAAAAAGCCACTAAAACTAAATCTACATATTTCCATTACCCTTTAAAAAATGAGCAACAATTTCATCTTATCATTCGATCCACTTTTCATATTAAATACAGATTTATGCAGCTTTTTAATATTATCAAATCTGAAATTGCCTGGGCCTCAGACACTCTGTGTCACACGCCTACAGATCCTGTTAAATCATCATTACCTGTGTGACATTGTCTTCATCTGAGCTGTTGTAACGAGCAACATCTGCAGACACTTGGAACTTGGACTCCATAAACTGAGGCTGAGTCTCTGGGGCACTGAAGCTGTTAGGGTAGTAGTTTGGAGCGCCACCTGGTGGTCAAACAAAAACACTGGTGAGGCAGTGAAGGAAAGAAAGAAAAAAATGAACAAAGACCAGATGTTTGTGGAAAACCATAATCAGTGACTATAGTGATGACATACGTTATTCACACATCTACCACTGTACAATGCATGAAATGTAGCGATAAAATTAATGTTTTATTGCTAGTTTTTACATTTTGTGCACAATGTAGATGACTGTGGTTATGCATGTAATGCCCATGTTATAAAATTATTTCTAATTATTTTATATAATAAGGGTGTTTTTGGATCACTAAGATTTTTTAAAACACCATCACTGATCGTCTGCTTCAAAGGTGATTTGCACTTGTGTATATGTCACGTGTATAATAACAGTTAAAAATAACGGTTAAGAACTCAGTATAAATAAACTGTAACACTACCTGGATTAAAAGTCCAGGATTACTCAAGATTCATTTCTGAGCCACAGGTACCAGACCTGATCACGTCTCACCTTGGTTGTCATGCATGCACATCGGACCATCACGCTGGTAGTTGGCCACACGAGCCCTGAAGGGGCAGTTGACAGGGATCTGCAGGTAGTTTGCTCCCAGCCGGTGACGATGCGTGTCTGGGTAGGAGAAGAGGCGACCCTAGACAAAGAACATGGAGGACAGAGCTCAATACCAACCTAGCTTTTCTTCATTCCCCCCAGCTTGTCAAATCTGCCATAATGTCACCTGCAGCATCTTGTCAGGGCTGGGCTCGATGCCTGGTGGCATGTTGCTTGGGTCAAAGGCCGCCTGCTCCACCTCTGCAAAGTAGTTGACTGGGTTCCTGTTCAGAACCAGTTTGCCCACAGGGATCAGTGGGTATTCTTTATGTGACCAAACCTGCACCGCGAATAAAATTTACAAATCACAAAAGTCATCTGTGATTTTCAAATGAGCACGTCATTATTTAGAGACATCCTGTGATAATATGGACGTTTTTGGAAAACAAGTTACCAAGTCACTGCACATTTATGTCACGTATTACTTTATAACTCGGATGTTTTCTGTTGTGCAGAACTGCGGTACCTTTGTAAGATCAAACGGGTTGAACCGGAACTTTTCAGCCTGCTCAAAGGTCATGACCTGGATGTAAAAGGTCCAGGATGGGTAGTTTCCATTAGCAATAGCATTGAACAGGTCTGCAATTCCATAATCTGGGTTGGTGGCTGCCAGGCGGTCTGCCTCTTCCACCGTCAAATTCTTTATTCCTTGATCAGTCTAAAAAATTAATTTAAAAAAAATGAAGTCAGAGATGGCAGAACACACAACATAACAGCTAATAAAGCTGACCTCAGGCAGACCTTATAGTGGAATTTGCAGTAGACACGTTCACCATCGGCATTGACCAGTTTGAAGGTGTGAGAGCCGTAGCCATTCATGTGACGGTGGCCATCAGGCAAACCTCGATCGCTGAACAAGAAAGACACCTGCACAGGAGACAAGACGAGACCATGAAAACAACTACAAGAGTTTCTGTCAATGATGACTACAAGTATAAAGACAGCGAGCAACAGTGCACAGAAAGACTTACTTACTTGAAAATATTCTTTATCCTAAATGTGTATTTTAGAAACACCTCAGCTGACAGGACATAATACACTAGACTTTTCAGTATCAGGCTCAGCAGCATCTACCTGATGCAGACTCTCGGGCCTCAAACTCCAGAAGTCCCACACCATGTCAGGGTCTTTCATGTGGGTTTGGGGATTGCGCTTCTGGGAATGGATGAAGGATGGGAACTGCACGAGATTAAAGATGGGACATTAATATGAGACAATGTACACTTGACTGATATTAGCACAAGTGTTGTGAGGAATGTGTCTCTGGTCTTAAATATCTTACATTAGGAATAACAA